>NC_054744.1:42726701-43026701 GCF_018143015.1 Lytechinus variegatus | reverse complement strand
ATAGTATCGATATCAAGGTATTTTAGTTAGGAAGCCTTTCGTGAAACAGGTTTAGTAAGATTGGAACTACCTCCGTGGTTTGTGGATAAAGATATGACTAACTTGGTGTTGAGAAACGGGCCCCAGTTTGCTATGAGATTTCAGTAATTTCATGGAGTGACCTCTTGTAGAGTTAGACTTGGAGAAGAAATGGTCTGGAGAAATGTTGACCAATCCATGCAAAATCTGGTGGACCATTATCATATCTCCTCTCCTCCTTCTATAATAGAATGAGTCATGTTAAGATAATACTTTGGTTTGCACGGGGGTGTGCGACTGAAGGTTAAAAACCAATACCCATATTTACGAGTCATTTTTGCTAAAAAGGATTTATCAAAATTTGACAAGCAAAAAAAAAGTAGAAAATTGCTGATATTCAGACCAGAGAAATAAAGGGACATTTTAAGGACTATTTTCACGAATTCATGGAGAGCAGACTACACATGCAAACGTAAGATAAACATGCCTTAAAAGGGGCAATCACTTTAAGCGTTCATAAAAAGAAGCATAAATTATGACACAAATTAAAATGATAATAACTCGAAGTGTGAGGAAATATATTTTTTATGTACTGACTCGAGAACGGGACCCGGGAGGGGGGCACTTCCATTCACGAGTGGATACCATGCGCGACCATGGGGTCTCGAAAAGCATCCTAAACACGTAATTTCCATATTCTGAAAATGCACCCCTTAACAAGTATTGGCATGTGAAACCCTACCCTTAACAAGTATTGGAAACAAAACGATACTCTTGGCAAATATTCCCTGAAATTAACCCTTAAACAAGTACAGGAATGTTTTATTGTTACGGGTCCTTCGGTCGTCGGCTTTACCTTATTTGGTTTAGTACGACCCCACCTTCGACATCCTTTATAAAACATTTTAATTTTGTTTTATCATCCCGGCAAATTCGACCATAAACACGTAATTTTCCTAGCGAAATAGATACCCTTTTTTCATTATTTTTGTGTTTTTGACACCCTTATCACGTTACGTACGTAACGTGCCCTATCGTGAAAAAGACATCCTTTTTACGTGTTTTTTGGTCGCGCATGGTATCCACTCGTCAATGTAAGTGGCCCCCCGGGGAACGGGATGTTCAGTACAACAGGATTATAATGGGTGCACCGGCCGGGAATGATGAAGACATAGGCCCTATAAGCAAATTATGTTTCATAAACTTACATGAAAAAATATTTCTTATGTAAAATAATATAAATCTATATGATATAATATAACAATAATATAATGTAATATTCAATAATTTCTTTTTCCCCACTACATTTCTCTTTCTTTCTCCTTTTTTGCCCCCGTTTTTTGCCAGCTAATTTGAGGGGGGCATTTGCCCCCCCCCCCGTATTATGCCACTGCCCACTTCGTACAAACGTTCACCATTCCTCTTTGAAGGGCCCTTGCATTCATTAGTCTAATATCCGTTTTATGAGTTAACGAGAGCCCCTTTGTCTTCTTTTATTCTCGTATATTAGCTGCACTTTTTAAAAACCACTCCTTTCATGCTCGATCAGCGCCCGTTTTCCTTTACTTGCGGTCTGTGTCCTTACTTGCTTCTGATAAATGCCCCTTTCCATTACACAGTTTGTTAGAAGTGTTCAGTTATATAAGGTAATTGAGTCAGCGCCCTTCGTTTCTACAGGGCCAAGTGGAACCTCCTCCACTCTTGTGATGGACTCGTAAAATTAAAAAAGCTAGCTCACGTCCATCTTAAAGGGGTACTCCGGGAGGAATATAATTAAAAATTCACTAATCAAAATGCAAAAAAAATCTTCAAAATCTGCTAAAAAATCAGTTAAATTATTGAATTTTAAAGTTTAGCAATATTTTGTGAAAACAGTTGTACATCGTCATGAATATTCATACGGTGGATTAATGTCATGTCTCACTTTCCCTTTTCTATGCTTTTACATAAGCTCATAATTATTTCATATTTTCACAGACATGCATAGAACTGTTTCACCAAAACAATGCAAATCTTTAAAATGTCATAACCTTGTTCCTTGTCCGATTTAATTTTCATTCAGTTGTTTTGGTTGTCTGATTAACAGTTCAAACCAATAAATTCTCAGCCTTAAGTACTCCTTTAAAGGACAAGTCCACCCCAACAAAATCTTGATTTGATTAAAAAGAGAAAAATTCAACAAGCATAACACTGAAAATTTCATCAAAATCGGATGTAAAATAAGAAAGTTATGACATTTTAAAGTTTCGCTTCATTTCACAAAACAGTTATATGCACATCTCGGTCGGTATGCAAATGAGGGAAGTGATGACATCACTCACTCACTATTTCTTTTGTATTTTATTATATGAAATATTTTGATTTTCTTGTCATTGTCATGTGAAATGAAGTTTCATTCCTCCCTGAACACGTGGAATTCCATTATTTTGACATTTTGTGCTTCAGGCAAGGAGGTCCTAATCATCAAATTCGTAAAAATTGAAATATTGTATAATTCAAACAATAAAAAACAAAAGAAATAGTGAGTGAGTGACATCATCGATTCTCTCATTTGGATGTAACTGGCTCGTTCATATAACTATTTTGTTAAAAATAAGCGAAACTTTGAAATGTCATAACTTTCTTATTTTACATCCGATTTTTGATGAAATTTTCAGCATTGTGCTTGTCTGATTTTTTTCTATTGATTCAAATCTAAAAAATTTTGAAGTGGACTTGACCTTTAACATTCTCTTTTTGTCTCCCTCCATCTCTCTCCTTTTCAATAAACTTGTCCTTTTCCTCTTTGATAAATTACCCAGAATCTTTTTTACATTTAGTTCATAATATTTCTATCATGTTCAATGCCGGGCGCAAAATACTCCTTCTGTCAAACGTCACCTGTATTAGCCTTTGAAAATCGAAAATGGTGATGTCTTCAAGAAGGAAAGAAACATTTTACGAGCAGAAAGACATATTTTCTCTACCAATGAAATTTACTATTTCATTTCCATGTAAAGTGAACGGTATTGAATGAAATTAAAACATAAAAACAAAGAAAAATATGATTTTTTTTGTTACTTGGATTTTATTTATTAGACAAGAAATATAACAAGTACCCCTGAATGTTGTGTTAAATTTAGAAATATAAATGCATGACCACATTTGATATACAGAAATCTTACATTATTGACATAACAATCATAATAAGCATTTGATTTGGAAATTTACCAAAAATGGAAAGAATGAGATTGTCAATTGCACAATAAGCAGGCTACCACCCTTAATATATACTCAAGTTACAAAAAAAAATAGATATTACATTTTGATGACCAATAAAGGTGTGTCAATGTCAAGAATTAACACACAGATAACATGATTTCCAAAATAATGGCCATCAGTTATATTGTAGAAAAATGAATATGCATAGTGAAATGTATTGCACAGGCATTTTTGTAAATTTGCTTTGCAAATTTTTTTCAATACCATGATAATTTGAAATTAATTTCCCCCCAAACTTAAGTATGCCAGTGTATATGTATGCACATGAGTGAGTACCAAGTGAGAATGATACTTGTACTTCACTTGTTTTAAACATTTATGTTAAACACTATGACTTTGACGGACATAATTGAAAGTACTTTCTCTGACAAATACGAAACACTTCGAAATCAAAAACAGTAATGAGAAAAATGATACAATACACCATACACTTTTCATAGCTAATGTATGCTTTCAATTTTCTCAGGTGCAGATAATTGAATGTGAAACTTTCTGCCTGTGAATTCATAAAAATGAAAATCCACTTCATATTATGATTTCTCTTGGAAAAGTAAATTCTTGAGGATGCTGTAAGGTCAATATCAACTGTAAAGCATTTCCACAAAACACAGGCAAATGTTTAGAAACTCTTATTTATAGCACAAAATATGTATTAGAACACTATCCTTTCATTCAAGATGCAATGATTGCTAAATTTCCAATAATTTCCTAAAATCTATAATTTTCATGATTTGTATTTTATAGGATGATACCACATATACATGACATGAATTGCATGAAAGAAAAGGCACATCAGCTTTGTGCATAAATGTGTGATAAAATAGATTACCTGTAAATTATCAACACATTTTTTTTTCATTATGTGAATGTGATATACAATGCAATAAAAACAGTATGAAAAAAAAAGTGTGAAGTATGCAAGGGTGCTATATGGGTCTTTTTTTACTCGTTCAATTTTGTGTTGCATGCCAAGTTTAATTATATTCTAAAAAAGAACAAGGCACATCAAAGCAATATACTCAGTCAATTCCTCTACTTCCTCTCTAATGCAGGACATCCTTACAGAACAGCACTGGCATTTCACTTAAAAACAATTTGAAGAGCTGATCTGCTCTTCTATTTATTATCAAGCCCTCAAAACAATTTCTTTATTATCGAGTACTCAAAACAATCTCTTTTATCGAGCAGTCAAAACAATCTCATTATTATTAAGCACTAAAGAAAAATGAAAACATGAGAATGGGCCAGTGGGACCAAGTTAACATAAAACAGAGTAAACAATGTTTGACATTTAAGTTAGTTAGTTCAAACATTGACTAAACATTAACTTGAAATTATATTTCATAGTATTGACAAATGAGTAGGGTCCCTCACCAAATTTATAGTTAATATTTAAGACTTCTCTAGTCTTTGATTATGGCAAAGGCTGGCTCCAAAATAAATTTCTATGTGTTGAAAACTGCTGAGATATATCGTAAACAAATACAACTAAATGTGTTTTAAAGTGCATGCATACATGTAGATGATAACACTTGACAAAGATCATTATAACAAACAAGAACGAACAATCAAATAGAAAATCATTTTCATGATTAATTATAATAGGTGGGTACAAAACATAATTTCCTTAAATACTGTACCTAAATGTAACTCTACAAGTTCAACTGTTGCACAACAATGCACACCAGAAGAGAAAGGTGGACTCTGGAACTTTGTCTCAGCAACCTCATGTGCTTTACAGAGCACCATTGTCTTGAAGCATTTTGGTTAGTTTTCCTTCATCCTGCAACGCTTTAGTTTCAGAGCCACCTCCAATGCATTTACCTCCAATGAACACACGTGGAACCTACAGTAATAAGAAAAAAAACATACACCCATGTAATATAAAAAGGTTATGGTGGCTAAGTGGTTAAGTGCCCGCCTCATGAACGAGAGGTCATGGGTTCTATAACTGGCCAAGTCATACCAAAGACTGCTGTGAGAACAGTTCATGGTGGTCCTGTGAATTATTTTTTTTACAGAGGATGCCGATGTAAATTTGACAACAACAAAAATTGCTACAAAATGTAGGTCATTTTGTTTACATTTGACCATGTTGAAACGCCTAGCAGAATTCCTGGGGGTGATGCCAATGGAGAATAACACATGTAATCCCCCGGTGACCACCCCCCGATTCCCAGGGTCATGCAGTTAATTAGAGCTGACGTGGCTACCCAGGGTAAATAAGGATATCTATACATGTTCAGAGTTTAGTTGTTTACTGTAATTATATGGCTATTGAAAGTTATTTGCCTATTTCTTTGTCAGATGTCAAGCAACAATCCTAACATAATAGGAGAATAAGAAGATACATTCATGGGCAGAAAGAATGCGGATTCCCTCCATTTTACATTTTCATTTCCTCCATATGTGCCATTTCTTTATTTTCTTTTAATCTACCTGTACACCTTCACAATATTAATCATATTCAACTTCAGATGCTTGATGAAAAAAATATATGAGCAAAATTTTTGAGCATGCAATCTCCTTTAAATATCTAGAAGTGGAGGTTTTTAATAATAAAAATACAGTTTGGTGTCAGACCAAACCACATCTTTTCCATATTTCTTTTAAATATGTTCCTCCCTCCTTTTCATCATTTTTAGATATCAATTATGGTCATTTCCATTCCTGCCCTCCTACAGCACTGCCTGTATGATGACTGGTAGAATGCTTACCGATCTAGCTCCTGTCAAGTTTAACAGATAATCCTGAATTTCATCACAATTATCATTCTCATCCAACTCGATTAGCTTGTAATTCTGAAGGCCGGCATTTTCGAGGGCTGTCTTTGCCATCTTGCAGAATGGACAATAAGTCTTGGAAAACACCACTACCTACATGTAATGAATACAAAAAAACAAACAAATAGAGGGCGAGTCAATTATCTGTTTTGTCTCAATTCATTGTTGACAGGTCGAATATCAACAGAATAAACAACATTAATATTGATTCACAACTAAATTTTTTTTAACCCATGTCAATTTGAGTGTAGCTTAGAGCTTCGACCAGATGCTTACAACTAAACCAGGACAATTGATGGCAGATATTGAGTGTTCTTTTAGTGTGAGGAATATAGCTCCGCTTTGCCTTATATTTGTCAATATCCTAGACGTATGATTCTTGCCCAACAGCCCAATTATAGATACAAGACTGCTATCGCTTTGCTGCATCTGATCAAACTAATCTATTATTTATCTGGGGCCCATTTCATAAATGACTTGCAACTGTTGTAACTTTGCCATAATGGCAACTACCATGGCAGCAGGCCTCAGCAGCCAATCAGAATCAAGATTACCATGGTAGTTGCCATAATGGCAAAGTTACAACAGTTGCAAGTCCTTTATGAAATGGGCCCCAGATCAAGGATTCAACTTCAAGGCACAAAGTTCTGCCAAAATATATCAGAGATGAAGATTTAGAGCATATCCAACTGTAGACCAAAAGCTTTTGTCTCTGTTATATTGGTTGTTCCGCTGAACTCCGTCTATACTCCACTCACGACAAAAAAGTTTTAATTATTTAAAAATTCCTTGAAACAGACGGCTGCCAGCGGTCTAATCCCATCGCTGCCACCAGTAATTGGAAGATTCAAAAGTAAACAGTTTGGTCTATCTAAAACCATAACTTAAGGGTCATTAATGTAAATTATACTCGATACTCCAAATATATAGATGCTGTTTTTTTTATTCAAAATAAGGTCTAGCCCTTCAAGCACTTACTTTATAAATTTATTAATGGGATATATTAGAAAGCTACAGGAAGAAATTATATCCTGAAAATTTCAGCCCATTCCATGTTTCAGATGGGGTCATAAATATATTAAAGAAGACAGAAATATGAAGGTATTTTCACAGTTCATACCAGTACTCATTATTGAAGTTGGATTGGTAAATTTATCGCATAAAAGTAATCAATACAAGTTTATATCATATCATTAAAACATCTGAAGTAGGTTTCGGCACATTAAATATTGCTAGGTTAATAAGGTTTTATGCATTGTCCATCGATTGTCACTCATTGTCATTCGTTAGTTGGCAGGTCGCATGCGGTACCGGTATGCCAAGCCAGCGGCGAATCCGTTTTAACAACGCCGGACAGAGCGGGGATGATTGCCCGATCTGGTCCTTTCTTCAACGCGGAAGTGGGCAGTGCAATTCCAGCATTTATCATTCTCCATTTATATCAAATAAATATCGGCAATAATTGTTGAGAGCTCACCTTATTATCACGAATCGTGGTATCTACAAAGGAAGTTGCCATTTTAATGATATCGGGCTTCAGATTCTGGCTAATTTCCGAAATAAATGCGGGCAGACTGCAACCAATTCGAGAAGTGGGCGGATCCAGAATCACTATATAATGTGCGCGCGCAAATCCATAAACATATTATAACATACCTTGTATCATACCTTGTTGCGGGCGTAAAGTTTTACCTATGAAAAACTTGTTTGCCCCTCTCCTCCTTCCAATTTCTTGATTTCTTGATTTCATAAAGTCGGTACAGTGGAACAAAACTGGAACTAGTTGTATGGCAATGTGTGGTTTCAGCAAGTTAATAATGAAAACATGGGCATGTAAAAGATAGGTTTGGGTTAAACTTATCCTTATTCGGCTTCCAAGATTTCTGAAAGTTTGATTTGAAAGAGTTTATGGAAGTACTCTTCAGTACTTGGCTTGGCAAGTTATTCCACTCGGATACTACTCGATGTGAGAAAGAATTTTATCTCTTTCGAGTATTTGCTCTAGGTTTCTCGATCTTATAAAGATGTCCTCTAGTTCTGGAGTCTTCATTGAATTTGAAGAATTTAGAAGTCTCTAAATCGTCAGTCCCTTGAGTTATTCGGAAAACTTGGATAAGATCTGCTCTGTGACGTCGGTAAGATAATGAAGGTAACTTCAATTGGGCCAATCTTTCCAGGTAACTCTTGTCTGTAAACTCGGAACTGCTTTTGTAGCTCTTCGTTGAACTCTTTCGAGTTTCGTCCAGACAAATATTCTTCTTCTACAAGCCCCCACCCATAGGGCCTATAATTAATCGACAAGAAGTTTGAAGTGGATCAGCAGGGGCACAGACAAATTTGGGGAATTTGGCGAAAGTGCATAATACTAATAGTAGGCCAATGTGAAATATTCATTGAAATACAAGATGGGGAGGGGGCTTGTGGAAACCCCCCCCCCAAAAAAAAAAAGAATCCACAACCAAGAAAAGAAGGAAAAGAACACAAGATGAAATGAATAGGTTCTAGGAGGGGGCTTTGGAGACTGACTCCCCCCCAAAAAAAATGTATATATGTATAGCCCCCGCCCCAAAAATTTTGACCACAAAAAATAGATATCTATGTTGGCCCTGTTTGCTTATTATGTATTGAAAAATCGAATTCCATTCATGTCCTCAAGACTTTGCTCTAAGATTAAAGCTCTTTACTATTCAAATTTGAAAATTTTCTCGCCTCGGTCGCTACACGATCCCTCGCAAAATATCTCTTGACTCAGTGGTCCACTGTAATGCAGTGCCCTTTTTTCAAAATTAACCCCCTCCCTACTTTACCCACCACTAATATAAGAATCATTAATTTTAAAATTGAATTTTCAACGCTGAGTCTGTCTGAATTTTGCCCGTGTTTTTTTATTGTTGAGAAAAATATTTTGAAGAATTTGGAGCGTGAAGCACGCCAAAAATTACCATATCATGCATTTCCTATATGTTTGATTGTATTTCAAGTTTAATGGTTTATAGTGCTTTCCGATTGTTTTTGAAAATTCATTGGGAGGGCGAGGGGGCAAATCGATATGTTTGCCCCCTCCCAATATTTTAATGGGGGCGATCGCTCCCTGCTAGCACCCAATGATCAACGCCTCTGTTTAGATTCAGTGGCGTGACAGGCAGGGGGGCAGCTATATATAGGCGGCTCGGTGTAAAAATGGCAGAGGTAAAAATGGCAGAGGTAATAATTAGTCTGCTATGCAGACTCTGAATGGCTCGTGAGGTGGGATCTGCTACTGGTTTGCGAAGCAAACCAGCCTGAAAAGGCGAGCGAAGCGAGCCATTTCAGCACTTCTGCAGCCTCAGTATAGTCTGCTATGCAAACTCGTTGAATCAGCTGAGGTACACACACTGCAGATGTGGGTCTACATTTGTAGACTAGGTAATAATGGCAGAGGTAAAAATGGCAGAGGTAAAAATGGCAGAGGTAAAAATGTCAGGGGTAAAAATGGCAGATGTAAAATGGCAGAGGTAATAATGGCAGAGGTAAAATGGCAGGGGTTATAATGGGAGTCGGGAGAGGTAAAAATGACAGCTCTATAGGTAAAATATGGCCAGCCTTAAACCCCCATGCAATGAATTTTCAAACTGAAAGCCCCCGCATGCACATTAGAAGTGCATGTCACGGTTAGGCATTTCATTATGTCTTCATCGGCCTAACAATGCTATTTACGAATTCGTTGGAGGTGTACCGTGAAGGCTTTTTAAAAAGAAATCAAACGACAGATATTTTTTCATTCAATTTATCAGGAGCAAAATGAAACTGCACTATTCTCATTCATCAATTTATAACATTTCTTTTTTGTCTGGCTGTTTTTTTTTTTAATATCTAATTTTTTTCCGGTTTACCGATGCAAAAAGGAGGAAGAGTAGATATAAGAGAGGTGGAGAGACAGTGAGGGTTATTGGGCGGGGAAAAACATATAGAGAACATAACGGGGAAAGCTTAGACGTTCAAATTGTCATGAATGATCGTGGTTAAATATTATGTCCTTATTTGTAATGTCGTCTGTTCTATTCTTTTTAAATATTTGAATGACAATAAGCATGCGTTCCCAGGCTTGGCACTGAATATGTAACTGATTTGAAAATCAATAATAATCTTTTTTTGACTGGTAAACCAATTTGGGGTCGATCGAGGGGGACCGTCTGGTTCAGATTCTTTGCATAAAAGAAGACCCTGAACTTTTACCACTGCATCCAATATGATATAAACGCCTTGATGGTCATAAAAAAAAAATTGTTTGTTATCTAATTGTTATTATTTTTGTTGTAATTCTTTTTCCGACCAAAAGCAACTTCATTTAGTTGAGTTTTTTTTGTGTGTGTATTTTCCCCCTTAACCAATTCCCCTTTGATTTTAGAGTGAAAACTTTTTTTTCTCGGCTTTTTAACATACCAGTATCACATATCTCTTTCATTTTTGCCTATGCCATGCACCTTTAACTTTGCCATTTTCAACTCCGCCATTTTTACACTGTTTTTTTACACAAATTTATTGTAATTAAACTGTTTTCCCCTTTTTCAAAACATATCTGTTCTGTAAAATTGTAGAAAAATTGTGAAAAATCCTCCTGTTATTATAATTTACAAAATTATTTTTTTTTCTGTAAAACCTGTTTTTTTTATTTTTCTTCTGTAGAATCTACTGCTTTTTCTAATAGTGTACCTCGGCCACTTTTACCTCTGCCATTATCACATCTTCCATTTTTACCTCTTGTCATTTATGCCTCTGCTCTTTTTACCTCTGCCATTTTTACCTCTGCCGTTTTTACCTCTGCCATTTTTACCTCTGCCATTTTACCTCTGCTATTATTACCTCTGCCATTTTTACTTCTGCCATTTTTACCTGTGCCATTTTTACCTGTGCCATTATTACCTCTGCCATTTTTACCTCCGCCATTTTTACCGGGCACCGGGCAGGCTGCCTGCCCCCTGGCGGATTTCACCGGCAAATAAAAAACAAAACGGGAAAAAGAGAAAATGGAGAGAGAAAGAAAGGGAAAGGGGGAAGGGGAAAAAATAGGAAAGGAGGACAAAGGAAAGAAAAGGGAAAAAGTGAAAAGAAAACTAAAAAAAAAAAACATTTAAAAAATTGGAAAACGGAAGGAAAGCGAGAAAAGGAACGAAAGAAGAACATGAGAGAACAAATCATTCCAAAATAGAACTCCTAATTAGCATGATTAAGAAAGGGGCATTAATTAAAAGATGAAAAATTGAAAACAAAAGTGGGAAATATAAGGTAGAACGTATATGAACCAACTTAGAACGAAGAAAAGGGGCAAGAAAAAAAAGAATAACTTAATAACACGACCGGGCTACCGAGGACTGAAATAACAAGAAGAAAGATGGGCTGCATATAAAATTGTGTTATGATGAGCTTGCTAGATTTTATGCAATAACGGTCGCAATCAGGGCAAAAAAAGAAGTCCTCAGCAAAAGGCTTGAAATGTTGAACTTCTGTGTACGTTCTTTGTCCCAATGTATATAGGTATAAAGCTTTTTCGCTGGCAAAAGTAAACGTTAAAAAGTCTCTTAATGTTTACTTTGGCTAAATCTCCAAATCTACCAGCAGTAGGGGCTCTTCATCGCGCTAAGTTTAAGATCCCCCTTCTGTCCATGATTACCAATAGTGCTTACAACATTTAGATTACTAGGTCAGAATATCCAAAATTTTCTGCTCGCGCTATGCATGCGCTCGCATCAGTTGTTTAGATTGGCCATTTTGGCCTACCCATCCTACTCATTGTCAGAAAATTGCAATGTCCAGTTTTGTGCTGGAATAAAAAAAAATTCAGCTCGCTCTACACGTTCGCATGAAATTAAGTTAAATACCCATCCTGCTTGATGACCAAAAGTGCTTAGAATGTAAAATTTTAGGTCAAAATATCATTTTTTTTAACTCGCGCTTCGCACCTCGCATGAAATGTTCGTTTAGATACCCATCTTGTTCAATATTCATGTCATGGGTGCCATTTTCCGAAAAGTACACAAGGGCGCTAAAATCAGGTAGGGCCCACGGGGTGCAAAATCCTGTATTGTGACTGCCGTATTATAAGATATCTCATCTTGTTTGTAAGAAACTAAGATGTCGTTAAAACTTCAGACTATAGTGTGGACTATCCCGTTAACAAAAAATATAAACAAAATCAGCTTTTAGCACCCGACTGGGAAAATGTAGATGAAAATATTTTTTTCCGTCCCCCCTCCCCAGAAGAATAAACCAGTTAGACCAGTAATTTTTTTTAATGGTTTCCAGTATAATTTTACTGGTTTCCAGTATATTTTTACTGGGCCAGTTGATTTTAACTAGACCAGTAAAAATCAACTGGAGACCAGTTCCAACAACATTGTATTCTGATAACTGGTCCAATAAATAATGACTTTCAAGTACAAATTATGAAAAATGAATCTTGCAATTCAGAGAAAGTTATTATCGTTATCATGTGATCATCATTGCTCTTATGATTATCACAATTATTATTATTATGATCATTCTTATTACTGTTATTATTGTTATTGATATTGTAATTGTTATTATTAATATTATCATAATTATCAATTATTGATATTATCATTAAAATAATTATTTCCTCTAATTATGATTAAGATCAAAGCAAGATGTATTCCTCTGATGTATAGTCAACTGGTCTAAAGTAATTCAATGTTTGAAATTAAACTGGTCAAGACCAGTAATACCAGTAATTCTGATGATGCTGATCACGTGGTTTACCTCATTTGCATATTTCCTGTTTTTTAAAGAAAAATCGGGATTTATAATGGAATATCTTTGCAATAGCACTCATTGTTGTTTGAAAACCTTCAAAATAATTGTGTGAACTAATTCACAATGAAAATGTGTAATTTCATACATCACATTCAAAATAACAGCAGAAAGATTAATTTACTAACCATCTTTTCCATCATATTTCACTGGCCATGGTATATAAAAACCAAATGCATGGTACAGAAAACCTGGGATCCATTAAAACAGCGGATCGGATCGATCCGGTAGCGCATCGGATCGAGACGTGCTCCAGCGAGTTGTGCTATGTTGTGCTATGTTGCTTCCTTTTCATTTTCTTTTCATTTTGGATATATATAGGATTTTGGATATATAGGAATTTGGATTTAGTCCTTTGGTTTTTTGCAATTGCTATTTTGAGGAAATTCCGGATTGCAGTAGGTAAGCTGTCATTTTTGGGCCTTTTATGCACTTTGCACTTTGAATTTCCCGCCAAACCACAATGGCGGAGAATCTAGCTCAGCGTAAGCCCCCAGAAGAGGAGGGGGGATTTCAAGTTATAAGGAAGCTAAAATTAGCAAAAAAAAGATTGAGAGAGGGAAGTTTGAGTGATGTGGAAGAGTTGGCAGCGGATACCGACTTTGGCACACCGCCGTCAACTCCTTTCAAAATAGGAATAAATGCCACAAAAGCAGACCACCTAAAGGTACTCTTAGTACCCATTGAGAGAAATAAAAACCTTAGTGTAGTTAATGAACTGACTGTCAAGAAGGATATTGGAAAGGCTTGCAGGTCTCCCCCTGACTTCATTAAGTTTGTACGTGGTGGGAAAGGTCTCTTAGTAAAGTGTAAAAATGAGAAGCAACGTAAAGCCTTAACTCAGATACCAGAGATTGGCAATATTCCGGTCAAAATAGAGGAAAAAACCCACGCCTCGAAAGGGGTCATATTTGGAATTTCTCTAGAAACCTCTGAGGAAGATATTCTGAAGGAGCTAGAAATTAGCAGAGTAGTGAAGGTTGAGAGAATGAAAAAGAGAATTGAGGGTGATTTGAAGCCCCTAAAGACCGTAATATTGTTCTTCTCTACCCCCCAAGTTCCAGAGCATGTTGAATTTTGCTTCCAGAAAATAAGAGTCAAGGAATATATTCCACCAGCACCCAGGTGCTTTAAATGCCAAAGATACGGGCATTTAGCTAGTGGGTGTAGTGCTAAGGAAAGGTGCCCCAGATGTGGCCTAGGACATTCGGTAGAAAATTGCGAGCTGGAGCGACAACACTTCAAATGTGTAAATTGCAATGGTAACCATTCGGCTGCTTATAAAGGTTGTGAGGCCTCAAAAGAAGCACAAGAAGTGCAGCAAATTAAAATACAAAATCATATCTCATATGCACAAGCAGTGAGACTACGCTCTGAACAAAATGAGGAAATTAAGCAGGGAAAACATCTTGTAAACAAGGCAGAAATAATCAAAGTAACAAATCCAATCAATAAAGTAAACACTCAGAAAGGAAATGCAGATTCTGATCAAACCGAAATGGAAATCGTCTCGGATTCGCAATTTTCTACCAAAACAGAGGTGACAGGTAAAATGTCTGAGAATGTAGGACAAACGCATAGTAATTTCTTGAAAGGTGCTTCAGACATCACACTTATTTCTTTCATAATTAGACTAATCAGAATAGTAACAAAGCCTGACTGTAATCCATTTGATGAAATAACACATATTTTGAAAGATACTCTGGGTTTACATCCCTCAGACGTTGATTTACAGTCAATTCGCAGCCTATTCTACTAGTCTGATCACCCTCGTGGCATTCAGCATTCTCCAGTGGAATGCACAGGGTCTTGAATGCCACGGGGATGAGTTAATTAGATTTTTGAATCAACAAAAAAGACCCTTAGAAATTATTTGTGTACAAGAAACTTGGTTAGAAGAGGGGAGAGTCATGCAGATACCAGACTATATATGTGAATATAGGAATAGAAAAGGAGGGTCCCGAGGGGGTTGCGCTATATACGTCCATTCTTCACTAAACTACAAAAGTGTTTTTAAACACGATGATCTGGAGATAATATCATTAGAAATTTTATTGGATGATGAGGTTTTAAATGTAGTTAATTTCTATAACCCCTGCAGCAAACTTAGCACAGACTCGCTGAATGAACTTTTCAAGAATGTGAGGGGAAAAAATTTTGTAATATTGGGAGACTTTAATGCTCATAATACATTATGGGGCAGTAAAAAAACAGATGCAAATGGTAAAGTAGTGGAAGATTTTGCAAACGAGAGAAATCTTGTTTTCTTAAATGATGGAAGTGCCACTAGAGTAGACTACCACACAGGTAATTTTTCTTGTTTGGATCTAACATTAGCCCCTCCCAGTACAGCGAACAAAGCAACGTGGCAGGTCCTGAATAATAGTTTTGGAAGTGACCATTATCCATTGTTAAGTGAGTTGAACATACTGAAAGGGAATGGTACGCAAACAAAGATCGACCACTCCCATTCAATCAGTTCAATTTTATCCACAAAGAATGTAAATTGGGATGAATTTAGGCGGCAAACTGATGAGCAATGGAATACCTTAGAGAAAGAAGACAAGGTCATAGAGTTCGATACTTTTCATGGAATCAATTAAGATTACCCTGGAAAATTTGAAAGGACATCGAGCTGCCAAGTATATCAAGAAAAACCCAGTACCATGGTGGAATAAAGATTGTTCCTCTAGAATAAAAGAGAGAAATAGAGCAAGGAGCAAATTGAAAAGTTATGTAATACCCCCTCCAGATTTATTGGAGGATTTTAAGAAGAAAAGATCTATTGCCCAAAAAACTTTAAGGCAAGCCAAAAGGGTTTACTGGGAAAAGTACTGTCAAGACATTGATCGTTTTACCCCTTTATCGGAGATCTGGAATATGATTAAAAGGATCAATAATGATGGTATTTCGCCCAGGAAAAACATTGTTCTCATGAGAGAGAATAGTTCCGTTGTTACTGGCAATGACGTTGCGGATACCTTCGCCAACCACTTTAAAAACATAAACGATAGTTTTAAGGGCAAAGTTTTTACCCCTGAACAAATAGATATTGTTAAAAAATGTGAGGATATCATATCATCTTTTGGTGATGCTAAGGAATGTTGTGTCCTTAATGAACCCTTTACCATGTACGCCTTTTATTGAGTATATCTTTTAAAAAATGTAAAGAGTCTTCTCCAGGTAAAGATGGCGTTGGGTATGAAGTATATAAAAATCTCTCACACAAAGGGAAAGGTATAATGTTAGCTATAATCAATAACATATGGGAAACAGGAATTGTTCCCCTCCAGTGTAAGCATTGCGTCATAGTCCCAATATTGAAACCACATAAGGAAGCTACAGACGTTTCTTCCTACAGGCCTATCGCTCTTAATGACTGTTTCATTAAAATAATTGAGAAAATCATCAAAGAAAGAATGGTATGGTTTACGGAAAAGCATAGTTTATTGCCATCTTGCCACAGTGCTTTTAGAAAGGCAAGAAGCACTAAGGACAATATAACTCAACTTGAAAATGACATTCAAAAAAGTATTGGGAATAAAGAACATACCCTGGCCGTTTTCTTTGACATGGAGAAGGCTTATGATAGACTATGGAAGGAGGGCTTGATATATAAACTTAATGAACTTGGTTTCCAAGGCAACATAGTTAAGTTCTTATGGAACTATTTAAGCGGGCGCTCTTTCCAGGTCCGGGCAAATAAGTACCTTTCAGGTATACAGGACATAGATGAAGGGCTACCGCAGGGTAGTTCCCTAAGTCCCGTCCTTTTCAATTTAATGTTGTCGGACATACCAATGGATGAATCTGTCAGTATTTCTATATACGCAGACGACTGTGTTATATGGAAAAGTGGAAAAAACATTGATTTTCTAAAAAGAAAAGTACAAACCTATGTGAATATCCTAAATGAGTGGTTCAACAGATGGGGTTTTACCCTTTCTAAAGAAAAATCTGTTACTTTGCTTTTTAGTAACACTAACAAATGTGTACAGATTGATTTAGATGAGGTCCCCTTACCACAAAAGGACGAACATTCATTTTTAGGAGTATTACTGGATAGAAAGTTAACATGGAGACCACATATAAATATGATTGTAACAAGAGCAAAAAAGAAAATAAATATAATGAAAAGACTAGTGGGAACAAAGTGGGGAAGTAGTTATAAAAGCCTTTTGAATTTTTATAAAGTGGTCATCAGGCCATTGTTGGATTATGCAGCAGAAGCATATGATTCAGCTCATGATCATGTGAAGAACTTCTTGTTGACAATTCAATACCAGGCTTTAAAACTGTGCACAGGGGCGTTGCCGGGCACCTCCCTGGAATCCTTACAGGTAGATACTGGTGAATTACCACTTGATCTGAGAAGATATATGCTTAGCAAGGTTTACAAAGCAAAAATAAGACAAAACGCCAAACATCCACTCCAATCATCATTGAAGAACTGTTGGCAATTTGAATACGAAAAAAATAAGAAAGCACGAAAACCTTTTGGATTAAGAGTTTTGGAAGATGAGATACTCTACACAACTGAATCTTTTCAGTCTTATACTCCCATGCCTCCTTGGCATCTCTCTCCACCAGAAGTGTCATTGAAGCTGCATGAGCTTGTGTCCAAAAGTGACAACATTTTTTATCAATACAACACAACTGTGGAGTATATTAATACAACTTGGAAAGAGAATCTCCATATTTACACTGATGGTTCTAGAGACCCGGCGCACGGCAATGCCTCTGCTTGTTTTTACGTGCCTGCTATGCGGGTAATCGAAAGTAAAAGAATGCAAAATTTTACTTCATCGTATAGATCGGAATTGGTCGCCATAGTCTTGGCACTGCAGTGGTTGGAAAATTTGAACGTTTATAATAAAGTGGTAATTTTTACCGATTCTTTGAGTGCTATTGAAGCGGTGAAGGAAAACAATGAGGATAATTTCGTTAGAGAAATCATAATTACCGCTACTTGTCTAAAATATAAAGGTATATTAATTTGCATTGAGTGGATTCCATCTCACTGTGGAGTTAGTGGAAACGAAACGGCTGACTTCTATGCAAAGGCAGCCCTAAAACAAGAAATAGAGATTAATAATGGTTTGAATATCCAAGAAACAAAAAAGATTGTAAGAGTTCTTGCAAGAAAGGAATGGCAGAAGAGATGGGACAAGTCAACTTCAGAATTAAAAAAATACCAGAAAGCTGTCTCCGAAAAAACTCCCTTTGATTATCTCTGCACAGATAAAAGAGGTGAAAAAATGATCCACAGATTACGTTTGGGAGGTTTGGGTTTAAATGACTTCCTTTTTAAGAAGGGAAGACACACGACTGGATTGTGTGAATTTTGTAATGAAAGAGAAACGATATACCATTTCTTATATGTTTGCCCTAAATTTATTATTCAACGAGCCCTATTACTTGCTGAATTAAATGTTAACAATATCCCTGATGCGGAACGTAAAGTGGAGAATCTCACACTTAAGACACAAAGTGCTCTAATCAGATATTTCAAAAGGACTCATAGATTTCAAATTGGCTGCCCGGATGGCAACCATCTTAACAGGGTGTAGTCAAGAGTAAAGAGTTCTAAACTTTAGCAAATTATTACTTTCGTGACCAGAATACCTTGCTGAGCAAAGTTTTTATAATTATTCATATTTTTCGGGGGTAATTCTTTATGATGTTTTCACCGAATTAATCTATGTGTGCACCTTTATTGTCACTTTCACTTTATCACATGGCCCTTAAATGTCAGTATTTACTCTACTATAAATGTTTTCGTTTAAAAAAAAATAATAATGTTGATATGGTTCCGATCGATTTGACATAAATTTGCACCTGCGGAATTTAAATCAAGTTCCACGAGGTATTGGATAGAGCGCCCCCTGCTCACGTTTGAGAGACATAGGGAATACAATTTTTTTGTACTCCTGAGACGCCCTCGAAATGCACCTCGAGCGGGCTTGTCAGGATAACGTACTAATACAGGGCAGGAGAGGTGGTCTTGCACAATTTCCTGGGAACTTTTCTTTCAGCTTCTTTCCTTTCTTTCTTTTACTTTTCAAACTGACATAATTTGAACAAAGAAATTATCATATTTTGGAAAAAAAGAAAAGCATATTTATAAGGCAACAATAGTCAAAACTGACTAGTTTGCCTATTCAAAATAACAACAACAACAACAACAATAAACTGATCCAGTAAGACCAGTACGAGGACCAGTTCGACCAATTTGAGGACCAATTAGACCAGTATGAAGACCAGTGAGACCAGTAACAACCACCAGAAACAAGACCAGTTTTAATTCCTGTACTTCAAGACCAGTTTCATTTTTAACTGGACCAGTATGACTAGTTAGACCAGTAAACCGATGTTCCAATTTCCAGAGTTACCAGTTAAAATTATACTGGTCTAACTGGTCCAGTGGAACTGGTTTTTCCTTCTGGGTCATTCAGGAAATTAAAAATGTTGTACTAGTACATTTATTTTACATTTTATTTGGAAAGTCATTATAAAGTTCTTAAAGTAGAGGGCGACATACGACACTAGCAAATTATACTGCAAGGTCCAACGTATGTTGACTTTGTTGTTTTTTGACGTTGATCTCATATCTTTTTCCCCCTTTATAGAGTCAAATACAGATGTTTGACGATGAATGTCGTATTGGCTGTGAAGCAGTATGTTGCGAAAATGATAGAGGAAAGTGGTCCTGGCATGAAGGTACTCCTTATGGACAAAGAAACGGTAAGATTCTTCAAATTTATGCTGATATTTGAATGCGTTGTCCCACACGCCCACTATTGTGTTGGGTGAGTTAGTAAAATGTTGAAATGTATTTTTCGATTTGTTAAACATTATAAATTAGAAAAAAAATTGTTGTACACCCATAAGCAAGACAACCATTTGTAACCACTCACTTTTGTTGATTTTTGGCAAGAGTTCTGGCCTTGTCTTATTTTGAAATAAGTCCCCTCTCTCGTCTCGTGTGTGTTGGAGTAGGCACTTCAGTCGGACGCGCGATCGCGCGGACAAAGCGCTAGACGTCGATTTTTGCATTGCAGTGAATGGCAGGCGTATGTCTAACACACACAGTTCGCTCCGCTCGGCACTTCGGCCGAGTGCTTGAGTTGCATTCGGATTTTGGCCGAAAAGACAGAGTCATTTTCTTCCTTTATTTCTGTGATTTTGATTGGTCAAAACTTCTCGCAGTTGCTTCGAACATCTTCGGTAAACGTCGGAAATACTATAACACAGAGTTACACTTACCTTCTTGCGAGGGAAGGACCTAATATCGAAGTATTTATTTTTCTTTGCTTGAAATTTCCTTCTTGTAATCATCAGATCTCTTGATAACTTTGGTCATTTATAAGTTTATATATTTGAGAACATTTTGTGAAATTTTAATCGAATTTGGTCCGAAGAGAGACTCCTGTATGAGCTTCAAATTTGAGTGTCATGAGGCGTTTGCGAATCTGACTTGACGATCGAGCAGGGTAGTTTTGACCGTGTGCGCGATCGCGAGAAGCTGTGTGTGACGTCATCCCCGTTGCGATGGGCATCGAGATTAGTCTGGATTTTCAGACACATTTTGTTTTGTTCGTTGTATATATTTTTTAAAATTACGATTTGATCTCTATTTATTATGAAATTTGAATTGTTTTTTGAAAATTAATTTGTAGATTTTTTGCGAAATATGTATTAAGACAAAAAACTGCGAGTAAAATTCAAGAATTTTGATTGATAAGGGATTGTTTTGTATCAATGCGTCTGAATGCATAGAATATGGAATTGTCAACGGAAGTCGTATTTTTAAATGGCACAGAAAGCCTTTGAATTTAAAAATACATGTTTAAGATGTGTTTCATGAATTTGATATCTGATTTATGGACCTTTGTTTTGGTGTTAATTATTAGTTTGAAGACAATAATGAGGCAATAGTGATGAGACATTAATAATAATTAGACAATAAATGTTGAGACAATTATAATAATTATTATTACAATAATAATTATTATAAAAGGATTTCAATTATATCAATTATAATAATTATGATTGTAATAATTATTGAGACAATGTTAATGAGACATCAATAATAATTATAAAATAATTATAATTACAGAGATGACAATTCTAGTATTTATTGACAATAATAATTATTATTACAGTAATCATTATTATAATAAAATAATTGTAATGATAACAATTATAATGATAGTACTTTTAGTTGTAATAATTACTGAGACAATAATATTAATGAGATATCAATAATAATCATAACAATACTCATAATCAAAATAAATGTAATTGTAGAAATGATTATAATTATAGGCCTTATAATTATTGAGACAATGATACATTGTAACTATTATTACAATAATTATAAAATAATTATAATGATAACAATTACAATGAAAGTAATTATAATTGTAATAATTACTGAGACAGTAATATTGATAAGTCATCAATAATAATGATTATTATAAAAATGATATATAATTATAAAAATAATCATAATTATGATTAAAGGCCTTATAATTATTGAGACAATACAATAATAATTATAAAAGAATTATAATGATAACAATAATAATGTAAGTAATTATAATTGTAATAATTACTGAGACAGTAATATTGATAAGTCATCAAAAATAATTATTGTCATCAAATTATTTTAATTATAATTATAAAAATAATCATAATTATAATTAAAGGCCTTATAATTTTTGAGACAATAATAATTATTATTTCACTAATAATTATTATGAAATAATTATTTATAACTAAGCCTGAGTCATATCGATTATTTTGAAAACCGGTGTTCGACAGCTCTAATTCGATCGAACATCGATGCATCGAATATTGAAGGCGGGGAAAATTTAGTCTTTTGTTTTTGCGTCGATGCGATGCGCTTTGCATATGCACTACGCACTGACGGTACGCGCTGGCGTTGGCCGGGTGAGCGTTGCACAACAAGCAGATGATGACAGAGCAAAGTTCGTTTGTATTTTCCATGATCACAAAACACACAAAAAAAGGCCGGGGACCAAAGCAGAATTCTTCCCAAAATATCTTCAACAATGATATTTGCAGATGACAACATATAAGTTTAAAATGAAACAATAATAAAGACATGAATCACGCAGAGTCGATCCGAATGATTTTCGGTCGACTAGCATTCGCAGTCCATTCACCAGCCCCGTCCGCAGCTCCGTACACTCACTCTCCCGAAACGACAGGCGTGCTTGACGTCAGCGCCAGCAAACAAGTGCAATCAACGGAGAGCGCTGTAACTTGCCTGAGATTGTGTAGTTGGATCCAAAATGAGCTCCAAATAAATTTATGGGAATAAATACGTAATTTTCTCTGGATGGTCATTTGAATTGCTATTCAATGCTGATATAACGATTGTGAGGAAAGATTGTGGAATATGAGTTATGACGATGTTCGAGAATTAATCCTGATAATGACAATCCAGTTTTTTAGACGCAATTGAGCATGCGATCAAAATAAATACGAATGTTTCGAATCGAGCCCTAAATTCATCTAAATTATTACGATTTAACAAGATTTTATGGTCATACTAAGAATATTGACGATGTCAGCAAAGTATGTTATGTTCATATGGAAGAAATAATACTGGGATTATTTCTATTGTTATTCCATCTCTGGACGTCTCCTCCAAGCTCCGAGAAAATAAGCACAATGCGCATGCGTGTTTGATGACGTATGACATATTTTCCCATTCATGAAATCAGAGCCCAAAGTTGGGCACAAACTAGCTTCAAATTGATGGGAAAAAATATCAAACGCAATTTTCTCTGTTTTGTCATGTAAAATGTTATTATATGGTGATATTACGAACTTGAACAGAGTTTTTGCATGTAGACAATGTTCGAGAATCAATCCTGACGTGATGATTATTTTTTTTAGACAAGTGCACTAGCTCGACTCAAGTCGATCGTCATGAGATGTCCGCCATTGAAAATTGAAACGAAATACAAACGTTTCACATCAAGCTCTAAATTCATATTAATGATTATCATATGCAAATTATTGTTAAATATTACGATTAAATAATGTTCTATGGTCATGATTTTAATATTGTTCATGAAAGCAAGATTTATTTTACGTTGATCGCGTCAATTTCCGGCCATTTTCTGGTTTGATTAAAGAACAGTACTGCGCATGCACGATCGATGGCCATGACTTCCATTCATGAATTCATCGTGCATAAATTATCTCGGCACGAGCAGACGAGTAAGACTCGAACTATGATCGAAATAAACTTCAAATTAATGGTGAATAGCATCATAATTACTCAATCGGTTTCATTTTGGGGGCAATAGAAATCAAGTAATTAGTAGTAAAGTTGGACATTACTGATATTTTGATGATTGTGTAAACCAAACGAATCGGCCGGCCGACGTATTTTTTTTTTTTTTTTTTCGATGCACCGATTTTGCAAAATCTGCACCGGTGTTCGATGACATCGATCGAACACCGATTTTAAAATCGATTCGACTCAGGCTTATTTATAACAATTATAACTATAATGATAGTAATTTTTATTGTAATAATTATTTAGAAAATAATATTAATGAAACAAAAATAATTATTATGATAATAATAATAATCATAATATTAATTTGGACAATAATGAAACGATGATGAGACAATAATAATATCAACAATTTTATTGAGACCACAATAACAATAATGAGATAATAGACAATTGAAATCAATCTGTTTTTATTTTTTCAAGAAATCCTAAGATTATTATTTTAATTCTCTTTGATTACAAATTATATTAATTGAAAACTTAATTTCTAATGTTCAAGCAAAGAAAATCAATATCAAGTCATGTTTACCCTGTGCACAAACCTACCACAGGGCAATTACCCCCGAAATAGGCATAGGTTTACAGTATTACAGTATAGTTGTCCGGCCGGGGGGGGGGGGGGGGGGGGGTAATTGTCCGGGCGGGGGTGGGGGGGGGGGGTAATTGTCCGGGGGGTGGGGGGAATTGTCGGGGGGGGGTGGGGGAATTGTCCAGGGGTAGTTGCCCTTGAACCAAAGACATCATATGCCAATATGTCAAATCAATTTGAGTACTTTAAGATATATTAAAAGATTGTACAATTCCCTATAAGCTATGTGTTATAAATGTGCCATGCCCAAAACAAAGAAAATAATAAGATTTCGCAATCTTCTTTTGTCCACAAAACGCCCTGTTTTTTCATCACAAAGATGACAATAACTCGACTTCTAGATATCAGAATTTGAAAATTCAAACAGTTTTGTGAATCGTAGATATAGGGCCTCATTGTGAGCCTATCAAATATGCTGGAACAGTCTTTCCTAATTTTCACCTGAAGTGCCTAGTTGGAGTGTGTGTGTGCTCTTGTATAAAGTCAATGACAATGGGAGAGGAAAGAAGTCACCGCCCTTGACGAAATGAACGGCAGTGAATGGAGTGGTGTTAAACCAGGATAATGCCAGAGTTCCATATGCACCCCCACTAAATGAAATTGAAAATAAAAACCTCGAAAAGGTTCATAATAATACTTTTTTAATAGGGTGATTGCACAAAAAAAGGAAAAGTTAGACCTCCATGTCGCATTTGTTCTCGTCATTGATCGGCCATTTTGTTTTCAATTATGAAAGAAGTGTTCGAAAGAGACAGAACTTTTCCTTTTTTGAGGGTTCAGTTTGTGCCTCGATGTCAGGATTCTGTGTCACGATTGACATTCATCCACATAATCGAGGTACAGTAAGTGCTTAATTTATTTTCCTCCCATTTATTTGGGTGCTATTGCGACCCCATTCTACCCCATTTTGGAGAGTACCCACTGCCTAATATTAACGCAGATGAGTCTTTGGCTCCGTGGGTTAACAAAGTATCTGCCCTCTGTGTGCAGTCGTGAGTTTCAGCCCGGGGGGGGGGGGGGGGAGGGGGGCACTTACGAGTGGATACCATGCGCGTAAGCTTTTTTGGTATACCAGTATGAGTAATACCGTTTGGTATGAACTTCATACCGGTATGGATACCGCCGTTAAAATTTCAATACCATCATACCAAAAGTTGAAAATATCATACCGGTATTTTCCTTATGAATTGTCGTCTATGGGTATTTTTACAGTAAAATTAAGCCAAAACAGTAAGTTGTTTGGCTCTCTTAACATGTTTTATGAAATCAGAATCCAATAATCTAACCTCGAAATGAATACATTGCCCCTGAACTGATGTTTGAGCTCCGCTAGCCTTTATAAGGTCTCGGCCCCACCACTACGTACATGGGGTGCATGATACTTGCATGGATCCCAGGAAGCCTATGTATTTTGAGGTGAAAAGGTCAGAGGTCAAGTTCACACTGACATGTTTTGATCTTACCCTTCTGAAATCCTTGTAAACGCGATAACTTCAGTTAAACTTAACCTCGGCTCATATAATTTGGTGTATATGATAGTAGCATGAATCCCAGGAAGCCCATTGATTTTTAGGTCAAAAGGTCAAGCTCACAGATACATGTTTTCATCTTACCCTTCTGAAGTCCTTGTTAACACAAAAACTTTAATTGAACTTAACCTAGGCTCATATAATTTAGTGTGTATGATACTAGCAGAGATCCTATCAATTTCATTGATTTGAGGTCAGAAGGTCAAAGGTGAAGTCGCCACCTTTCACTTTTCTTGCTTGACCAATAACTCCAGGTGGGCATATTATGTTCTCGCCTTAGCGACACTCTTGTACAATCTCTATTTTAATATTGAAAAAATAATTTACTTATGAGCCAAGTTATTGAAGCTGTAATGGAATCTGACTGTCAAACAATCGAGCATTTGTTCCAAAGAAAAAGAGAAAATAAGTAAAACATTACCAACCTTATTTTGCCACACATGTAATACCAACAGAGAACATGGCTATTTCGTAACCTTGTTCATTGAATGAGTGGTAGAGCCTATGAAAGTTAGAGGCGAGGTGCTGGTCAGAAAATTGGGAGTGTCCCAGATTACAGGGACTGTCTCAGTTTTCAAAGATTTCTCCACACAAGAAATCTAGGGAAGTTCATTCTCTTGTCAAGTGATGACACCAATCAAGTGTGCTCATGACAATAAAACATATCAGGTTTCATAACAGGATTATTGGAAGATTGCAAGTCATGAAATTAGATGATGAACTGCAACTTGGGGGAATTGAGGTCACTGAATCTATTTTTAGCATGCTTTATCTCCTTAATTGCCATTTTTGTCCGGCAGGGGTAAGTGAAAAATAACTGTCCCCATAAACATTCTACCACCACCCAGTTATTACTTACTATCCATGACATAACAAATGCTCTTGAGAAAGGAAAGTCTGTACATGTAGCTTTCCTAGACTTTGCCTAAGTGTTTGATAAGGTTCTACACGAACGACTACTGATAAAACTTCAATCATATGGCACATGATCTACTGATCATGCGGAAGTTTGACTTTCGACTTTGTTAGTCATTATACTAACTTACTAGCATTCCACCAACTGTCTAAAGTTAGATCTACAGCAAGATGTCCATGACAATGTTTAATTAAAAAGATATTGAGTAACTTGTTACAAATTAATCTGCAAGCAAAAGTATATGAACTGATAGAGATCTACCTTGTCCTTCCATCTTTCATTTTCCAAGTTGGAGCAAAAAGTAGACCTTGCTTGCATTTTTAAAGATATGAATCTGAATCCTATTCAACAAATATTACATCTGTCTATAGAAATTTGCCATCTAGATTCTATAATGGTTCTGTTGCCATGATTGGAATTAATGTTAATTGAAATTTGTTTTGTAAGTTGTCGTTTTGTTGCTCTGTTAGTTATATTCATTTAAAAAAAACAGAAATTTGAAAATTCCAGCAAGGTAGGTACTCACATGGGTGCTAGATGGTGTTGTCACACATGTGCACATATAGTCAATGCGTGAGTTGGGCCCCATACATGTGCATATGAATATTTTTGGTGGAAGGTCATCGGTGCACAGCAATAACATGGGATAAAAGATTCCATAGAGAGTAAGATGTCATGAATAATTCTTTGACTAGCTTTTACTTTTTTCTCTCATTGTATTTCAACTGTAGATCAGCTTTGTAACCATGGTGTATGCTCAGTCTGAAATCCTACAGAAGGAAGTCTATCTGTTTGAAAGATTAGACTCTGCGAACAGGGAGATCATGAAACATCTACGCTGTATATGCTTCATTCGACCAAAGAGGGTAAGAATACACACCAATTTGTGGAAGATGCTCCTAATAACACATTTTTTTTTTAAATGAGTTTTGGATTCTATGTGTGCATAAGGGCTAGTAAAATACAACTTTCTCCATATGTAGCAGAAAGAAATGAAGGGATATATTGTACTACTGTAGAAAAAAAATGAAAGTGTATTATTGACAAGTAGTATTAAGTGTTGGATGAATTTCTTGTCTTGTGTTCTTAGTTTTCCTTTAATTTTTGTTTAAAATCATACATTTTTTCTTCCTCATTATATATAAAATGGGAACACAATGAATAACGCAATATAATCAACATATTTGTGTTAAAAATCAAAATGATTATTTGAATAGTAAACTAAGAATCAGTCTGTACATATTGATAATCACAAAGGAATTCGTAATACAAAATAAAATCTTCTGCAACGTCTAGAGATCTCTGAATATATATGCAACACAATCATACTTAAATCTCAAGTTGAACTTGATTTTTTCCCTTTTTAATACAATTAAATCAAGTAATTGAGGAAGTTATGATTTAAAAACATCACGCTTCATCCATTAAACACCCCCTTCCCCGATAAACAAACCATAAGAAGAAGGAAAAGGAGAGCGAGAAAGAAAAAAACACAGCAAACTGGCAAAAAAAATGGACCTCATCTAGGGAGTGCTGCTGGGTTAGAGGCCTGTAAGGTTGATTCTTCAAAATGTTCCCATTTCCTGAGGTGAAATGACAAAGTTCCCCTTTCCAGTGCAAGCGTTTTCCCTTCTTTTCTATTTAATTTCAATTAATTTATCTTTAATTTTATTTACATTTGTAGGTACCCATTTTTCGCTACCATGGAAGTTCATAGATTTAATCAAAATTATAAGAAGGTTTCATAATTGTTCTGTCTTCATGTTAGTCCCATTTATTCCAATAAGAAATTGTTTTTAAAAAGGGTAAGTTTAGTTTATCAGCACATTGAAAAAATACATGTTGATATGTTTTGTCTAAAATATTGCAATACATGTATTAACACAAATCATTGACCCAAAATTTGAATCTGCATCTAGGCGATGGTTGTATTCTATACAATATATCATACTGAAACTCTCTCAATGTATTATCTAATGTGCACAGATAATGATAGAGACATTGTTGTCAAACAATAAAGCTGTATTATTCTGGAAGGGATGTCTTGTGTCCTTTCAAAATAAATTAGAGTTACTAGTATTTAGATCACATTTAATAGTGTATTTTATAGTTTTTAATAAATTTGTCATTAACTTTTAACTCAATTTTCGGTTCCATTTATCATTGATAAATCAAATGGAATATTTAATGTTTCTTTCCTATTTAATCTTTAAATTTCAATCCAGGAGAACATTGAAATGCTGTGCAATGAGTTGAGAAATCCAAAGTATGCTGTGTACTTCATCTGTAAGTACAGTTGTTTTTGAGAGGAGTAAATGACAAGTTCAAGTATTATGTATTTAATGAGAGCAAAAATGTGAACAATGAAAGAAAACAAATGCTGATACATGTATTACCAGCAAAATTAGACTATGCCAGATGCCACATATGAAAAGTAATCTACAAGGTTGGACAATATTCTGTTATTTTTTATTGTTTGTAGTAGTTCTCGGAGATGCTCTCAAGGTACCTTGAATGCACCCTTCCATGCACCATTAAAGAAAAATGCCAGTTGTAACGATTTCAAAATGAGTTCGTACAGAATCCAATAAAATGACCACCAAAGTGTCTGTTTGTATTAATAAAAAATATGTGCTGAAGGGTTTTGGAAGAAATTTTGTAATTGCTGAGAAATTAGCAAATAAGCACAGGATTTGGGTCAAGCGTCGGGCCAACATTCAAAACAATAATAATAATATACTGTCCCATGTGCGCTTATCTGTGTTGGTGATCTTCAGTGTAAACATTTTTCAGCGTAGATTTCAAGATTTCACAAAGTTCAGTTTATGTAATTGTACCAGATCTAGAGCCTCGATGATATAGTGACAATTAAGCTTGGTTTCACAAACTTTCTCGTGAAATCAGTGTTTACTGCAAATACTTTCATTTATCTTCAACTGAAAAAAATAAAAATAAACATGCAAAATTTGCCATACTCTTTCAAGCAAAGTGGCAAGGTTTGAAAATTTGGATTTGTTTCATGTACATGCAAGTCCTTAAATTTTCTTGGCCAAAGGATTAGGTATAGATATTATGATATGTAACAGACAAATGTTAATTTGATAAAGGTATATTGTACTATTATATGATCCAAATATTGCATCCTTGGGAAGAAACCAGGATCTATTTAAGTAGTTTATTTCCAGAGCTGATGCTGTTTAGAATGACTGGAAATTATAAAGATCAGACAATTAGATAGTTTGGGGTCAAAAGGGTAGATGCGAAATGTCACAGTGGGAGAGATGTACTCACATATTCCAATACTAGAGTACTTGTATGTTGAATTAAATGTTTTTTGTGTTTATTTTTTATTTACCAGACTTCAGTAATGTTGTCAGCAAAAGTGATGTTAAATTGCTTGCAGAAGCAGATGAACAAGAAGTGGTTCGGGAAGTACAGGTGAGCAATCATCACAGTGAACTATCCATATAAGTCAAATTTTAGGTTAGATTTCCAAAGATATGCTACAAAATGTTAAACAATTTTAGATGAAAAAGGCCCCTCATTCACCCCTTCACGAGAGTTTAAAGGTAATAGTTGAAGTCATTAAAAATGCATAATGAAAAATCCTTATTACTCAAATTTTAGATTAAATTGTAAATAGCAACAAAACTATAGAAAAGAAAATACCTACATGTACGATGAAAACTCACTACTGGCGAACTATGGAAATTGTTTCCATACAAGCAGAGGCATTTGTTTCCAATAGAACTATAGAATGGCAAATGTTAAACTTTTTTCATTATGTTGTCTTTCATACTATTGCATTGCATTAGAGGTATTTAAAAGATTCAGTGTAATATGTGGAAGTGTCTCATTGGTTGTTTGTAAGGAATGACTTAAATATGTTCTGGAATGCTAATCATATCCTATTCATTCTGATTAACATCAGCTGAAATTGAAATCTGGGGCCTGTTTCATAAAGGACTTGCAATTGTTGTAACTTTCCCATTATGGCAACCTTGATTATGATTGGCTGCTGAGCCCTGTTACCATGGTACTTGCCATTATGGCAAAGTTACAACAGTTGCAAGTCCTTAATGAAACATGCCCCTGATCTTTGTGTATTAAAATTGTTACTGTCAACAACATGTATCTGCATGTGAACTTTTTATTTTTTTCGAAATAAATTCTGTCTTTTTTTAAACACGTGGCATATTGGAGGACTATGGGGGTACTTATGTAGATCATGTAACTAGTTAGTAAGGTTTTATGTAATGTATCAACATCTTGATGAAATCCCTCCATTAGCATTCAACTTGTAATATGCTTTTTGTGAACGTACAGGAGTTCTATGGAGACTACATTGCCATCTGTCCCCATGTGTTTTCATTTAATACAACTGGTACAGCAAGGGTAAGTATGATACTCAACAAGAAGAGGAAGAAATACAGATGAAATGGATGATAACAATCAATGTGATATTTATGATGATGAAAATGACAATAATGAAAAAGAAACCTGAAGTAATGATGAAGATATTAATGAATATTACAATGATGGTGATGTTAATGAAAGGACATTTTATTGCAATCTGCCCCATGTTGTTTTTGTTCACTATAACTGGTAGTGCAAGAGTATGTGTACTGGACAAGAAACAGGGGTGAAATAAAAAATCATAATGATATTAAGAACTACAAAACTGATAATTGTGATTTAATTTTGATGATGATAATGATGGTGATTGATAAATGATAACACATATGGATTATGGATTTTGAAGGATCTCTTTGAATGAACTTTCCATTTTATCAAATTGCCCTGGGTGTATTGGAGCTGCCATATACAAACTTTTTCTTTTATTGAAAATATCCCACTGGATTCATTATTCAGCTATGTGCAGCTTCTCAGCTTCCGTAAATCATGTTTAATGAAATTTATGTACTTCCTAGCTTTAATGCCCACTATAAATAATGCAGGACTGTGAGGACATGTCAATTCTAAAGTTCACACTGGAGAACCTTGTGTGATAAACAATATGACCCTTTTAACCTTGCTTTTACACCCCCGTCCTAGACGGGACGTATTATGGTATCACGCTTGGTGTCCGTCCGTTAAAGGGGAAGTTCACCCTGAAGAAAACTTTGTCGTGCCATTAGCAGAAAAAATAGTAAAAAATATTGGTGAAGGTTTGAGGAAAATCCGTTAAAGAGTAAGAAAGTTATTAGAGTTCAAAATTTTGGATTTGTGACGTCATAAACGAGCAGCTGCCCCATGTGTTATGTAATATAAAATGTATGAATTTCAAATTTTGTATGGTTCCTGATGACTTAATTTTGTTTTCTTTTCATGATTGGGTATGAAATGATTTGTCTATTGATATACAAAAGTTACAGTGAAAACCATTTTCAATTTTCTGAGAAAATGACATTTTATTGATTTTTTACCATTCGCTATGTAGGAATGCAGCTCGCATATGACGTCACAAATCAAATAATTGAAATTCTAATAACTTTTTAATTATTTGATGAATTTTTCTCAAACCTTCGGCAATATTTTTTATTATTTTTTCTGCTATTTTTACAATAAACTTTTTGTCAGGGTGAACTTCCCCTTTAACTTTTCCTTGTAAATGCGATAACTTCAGTTTAACTTACCGTAATATAGGCTCATATAATTTGGTGTGTATGATACTAGCATAAATCCCAGGAAGCCTATCGATTTTGAGTTCAAAAGGTTAAAGTTCAAGTCACCACCTTTCACTTTTCTTGCTTTACCAATAACTCCATTTTGCGCGTTACAGGCAGGCGTATTATGTGTTCACCCTAGCGACACTCTTGTTTGAAAATATTTTGATAGGGTATGAGATGGGATCCTCCAGTCTTGAACCGTGTTTGTGCTGGACTCACATCTGTGCTCCTGTCACTCAAGAAATGTCCCATGATCAGGTATCAGAACTCATCGGAGATGGCCAAGAAACTTGCAGAAACTGTCAGGGTAGGTTCCTATCAACATATTTATCCAAGATCTAAGACCTTTCCCAAATGTGAGAGGAATCTCAAATTTTCTACTTGAAAAGGCATTTTTTAAGCTGTGAAATTTATCATTCTTGTAATGTCTAGAGAAGATAGACTGAAAGAATTCCTTGATTAGTTTTCCAAATTTTTGCATGATTACTCTTTTTCTTCCCAATTTATCAGGTATGCAATAGTTAATTTAAATATCGATATGCAAACACCTTGACCTGATATTCATGAAGATGGGTTAAACCCATGAGTTATATTGCATCATATGATGTCATCTAAATATGACCACTACCAAAGTGGGTTATATCAACCCTTGGTGTAAATCACACACGAGCATGATATCTTATGGGTCCTTTGATATCAAATGATGCATTTTAACCCATGGTAAAATTAATCCACTGTTGTGGGATGTACGTTCAACACCTTTTTAAAATGTATATTAGCCCATATTGGTTAAAGTTAACCTACATGTACCTAATGAATATAGGCCTTTGTGCTTTATATTTTGTCGCATTTTGTTTAGAATTCAGTTTGTGATTGTTTCTACAATTCAAGTTGATCATTATTTTAGCCTATGTCATTGATGATTACTTTTATTTGACCGGTAATCCTTTTTTTCACAGCAAGTGATATCCAAAGATGCAGGTTTATTTGATTTCAAGAGAACAGATGTTGCACCAGTCTTGCTAATCTTAGATAGAAGAGGAGATGCAGTCACACCGCTCCTCAACCAAGTAAGCATTCTATATCAACTTCCTAGATTATCAACTCATCTTAAAGGACAAGTCCACCCCAACAAAAACTTGATTTGAATAAAAAGAGAAAAATTCAACAAGCATAACACTGAAAATTTCATCAAAATCAGATGTAAAATAAGAAAGTTATGGCATTTAAAGTTTCGCTTATTTTCAACAAATAGTTATATGAACGAGCCAGTTACATCCAAATGAGAGAGTTGATGACATCACTCACTCACTATTTCTTTTGTATTTTATTATATGTAATATGAAATATTTTTATTTTCTCGTCATTGTCATGTGAAATGAAGTTTCATTCCTCCCTGAACATGTGGAATTCCATTATTTTAACATTTTGTGCTTCAGGCAATGAGGTCCTAATCATCAAATTCGTAAAAATTGAAATATTGTATAATTCAAACAATAAAAAACAAAAGAAATAGTGAGTGAGTGACGTCATCGACTCTCTCATTTAGATGTAACTGGCTCGTTCATATAGCTATTTTGTTGAAAATAAGCGAAACTTTGAAATGTCATAACTTTCTTATTTTATATCCGATTTTGATAAAATTTTCAGCATTGTGCTTGTCTGATTTTTCTCTATTGATTTAAATCAACATTTTTCTGAGGTGGACTTGACCTTTAAGAATCTACTTTTTACGAGGGCTCTTGCAGGATTGAGCAAGTGTGATAATATGGGGACCCGTCAGAAAATTAGAACACAACATACAATATGAACAGGTTCATAAACCAATATGTGTGTCAAACAATAGGAACAGAACTGATAGATTTTTTGACCCACTAGCTTCGCGTTTTTAGTTCCTCTTTTTCCTGATCTACCGGTACTATGTTATTGTATATGAATTGACTTTGGAATGCATTTATCATCTGCTGTAAATTTTTAATGAATTTAAATGCATTTATGTGTTGTATATATGTAAACATCTAATGATCCTGAAATAAGACATTGAATTGAATACTTGACTCAACTGTATATATTATTTTACTCTAGTGGACATATGAGGCCATGGTTCATGAGCTGCTCGGGATAAGGAACAAACGTATTGATCTATCAGATGTTCCAGGTATCTCCAAAGACTTGCAGGAGGTTGTACTTTCAGCTGAACAAGATGAATTCTATTCTAATGTGAGTTCAAGTGATATAATCTTTGTGCCAAAAAAAGCCTTCTCATTATAACTGTTCTTGTCTTTTCCCAATTTTTCATAATTTTTATACTCTATCTTTTTCTGATTCTTGTTCCTCCTCTATATGCTATGATTGTTGTTCTTTTTTTTTACTTCTTTTTGTTGTGATTATGATCTTATTTTATTTTATCGTATTGAAATTTGTCATCTGTGTTTTCATTTTTCTCCTGCGTTTCCTATTCACTTTTTTTGTTAAATTCCTCCTGCTTCTCCTCTCCATTTCCCCTTCTTTGTATTTACTCACCTTCCACCTCTTTAATCTAAATAGAGATAAAAAGAGCCATTTTCACAATTTATTCCTTTTTTTCTAAAGAAAATCATTGTTTTATCTTGTAGGAATCCCAAATAGCCTTTAATTTTTTGAAGAATTTGTTCCATACTTCTGGGCTCTTATAATTGTCAGATGTGTAATATTTCTCCTTTTCTCCATTCAAACAGAATCTATATAACAACTATGGAGAGATCTGCACCAAGATCAAAGAACTCATGGAGGAATTTCAGAAGAAATCTCAGAGTCAGAAGAAAATTGAATCAATAGCTGACATGAAGGTAACCCCTGTCTCAATCTCTTTTCCTTTTTTTTTCATATTGAATAGTCCTTATATTTTCCTTTCCCCCATTAGTGATATGCCCTTGAGATATATCATACATTGGTCTATGGAATGCATGTGTTAAATCAAAGCATACTCCGTGGCTTCCTGCATTATTATTCAGAAAATTAAGATGGAAGAAATAAATATGTTTGCCATGCAGAAATTAGCATACAGTTTTCAAATGTATAATAAGTATTGTACTTGATAAAACTTGATGTTTTAGACTAACTAAAAATATATGAAATGTCAATGGCATACGGTTGTCATCTGTTAATTAGTATTGATACTTGATAAAACACATTTTAGACTAACTGAAAGTGTCAAGGTAAAAAATGTTTTACAAATACATATAAAACTGAAGGAAAATGTAAAATTAAACAAATCACTGTGAGATACATGCAGTTTGAGATTATTTCATGTCAAAAGCTCTACATATTCTCCTCTCCCCACTCTCTCCCTTATATATTATATTTGCTTATTGACATACTAGTACAGGGATGGAGTTATCAGTCTAAAATTGGTGTTCACTTTCTTATCACTACAATACTCCTGATAATTAATAAGACTTCCTTAATTGCCAGAAATTCTCCTTTAACTCTTAATAGAATTTCCATCCAGAAGAAAATAATTCAATCAATTTTACTTGAAACCGTTTTCTTGTAGGCATTTGTTGAGAATTACCCTCAGTTCAAGAAGATGTCTGGTACAGTAGCCAAACATGTAACGGTTGTCCAGGAACTTTCTAGACAGGTCAGGGCATACAATCTCTTGGAGGTGTCTGAGGTAGAGCAGGAGTTAGCTTGTCAATCAGATCACAATGAGGCTCTCAAGGTTGGTATCATGTTACTACTTACAGCATTGGATCTCGTTTCATAAAAGTTACTTTTATGGCAACTTTGTCATCTAATGTTGACTTCCATGGTAACGGTGATTAATCAAAACCAAGTATTCCATGGGTGGCAAAGTTACCATAGTAGTAACTATCATGTAACAGGGCTTGGGTTTTCCTGAAATATCAATTATATTTGATTTAATGAAGTTGGATCGAAGAAGAGACACACATAATATTCACAATACTGAGGTGTAGAATGAGAGTTGTGGCATTTTAAAGTTCTGATGTCTTTAAAAAATGATGATATATAAACATGCGTTATACAAATGAGTGAGCCAATGGTGTTGACCTTGTCCTATTTCTCCAGAATTTTATTACGTGAATATAAAATATTTGATTTTTTTCTGAACAAATAAGGCGGAAGGTCTGCAGATTACAATACTTGTTTCACTTTTTCCATACCAGAGCAACTTGACCAGATCCTCTGGTTTTCACCACTTGAATGTATATTATGTATCCTGTGACCATATCTGTTATGTTTTATATTGTAGGTTATTCAATAAAACAATAGGTTAAGAATATTGTTTCTTTCCTCTATGAAATATGTTTTATCATCATTACTGTTTAATACTTATTATTCAGTTGAGAGCTTCTTTAGTGTCAAATCTTTAAATATTTGAAAATTATGCAATATAGTTATTACTGTGGTAGCTGATCACTTGTGTTGTTATCTTAAACCAATCAAACCTTGAAATTTGAACCAAGATCAATGTTTGTTGGTCATTGTGTTAGTAAAATTCTAACATACTACTGATTTCTTCCTCTGGTATAGAGAATCCGGACATTACTTGGAAGTGATAAGGTCCGAGATCTGGACGCCTGCCGGTTAGTCGCCCTCTACGGTCTAAGATATGAGCGTCACACAAACAATAACTTTGTTGGTCTGATGGAGATGTTGAGACGGAGAGGAGTCAGTGATAAACATAGAATGGTAATTTCCAAATTTCTTTTATTGATTTTGTTATTTTTTTCATAAGGTTACCTTTTTGTATAGAGCGTGGTATTTTTATGTAAACAACAGACAAGTATAAAAATAGGGAATCATAATTTATTGTGGAGCATACACAAGGAGATGCGGCATCATTTCATAAAGCTTGTCTGCACTAAAAGTTGTCATTTATCTTACAATTACCATAGTACAGGGATGCCACTTTTCCGTATTTATACGGAATTCCGTCTTTTTCCCTGTTGTCCGTCTTATTTCCGTATTTCCGACTTTTCCTGTTTTCAGTGTACTAAAAAAAGTCAGAAAGTCCTCCTTTTTGTCTCACCTGCGAAGCAAAGTGAGACTATACGCCGCTTTTCCGACGGCGGCGGCGGCGTCAACATCAAATCTTAACCTGAGGTTAAGTTTTTGAAATGACGTCATAACTTAGAGTATATGGACCTAGTTAATAAAACTTGGCCATAAGGTTAATCAAGTATTACTGAACATCCTATTAGAGTTTCATGTCACATGACCAAGGTCAAAGGTCATTTAGGGTCAATGAACTTCGACCATGTTGGAGGAATCAACATCGAAATCTTAACCTGAGGTTAAGTTTTTGAAATGTCATCATAACTTAGAAAATATATGGACCTAGTTCATGAAACTTGGACATAAGGTTAATCAAGTATCACTGAACATCCTGCATGAGTTTCACGTCACATGACCAAGGTCAAAGGTCATTTAGGGTCAATGAACTTTGGCCGAATTGGGGATATCTGTTGAATTCCCATCATCACTTTGAAAGTTTATGGATCTGATTCATGAAACTTGGACATAATAGTAATCAAGCATCACTGAACATTTTGTGCAAGTTTCAGGTCTCATGATTAAGGTCAAAGGTCATTTAGGGTCAATGAACTTTGGCCGAATCAGGGGTATCTGTTGAATTACCATCATAACTTTGAAAGTTTATTGGTCTAGTTCATTAAACTTGGACATTAGAGTAATCAAGTATCACTGAACATCCTGTGCGCGTTTCAAGTCACATACCAAGGTCAAAGGTCAATGAACTTTGGCCGAATTGGGTGTATCTGTTGAATTACCATCATAACTTTGAAAGTTTATGGATCTGATTCATGAAACTTGTACATAAGAGTAATCAAGTATCACTGAACATCCTGTTAGAGTTTCAGGTCACATGATCAAGGTCAAAGGTCATGTAAGGTCAATGAACTTTGGCCATGTTGGGTTTTTTTGTTGAATAACCATCATATCTCTATAAGTTTATTGGTCTAGTTCATAAAAAGTGGACATAAGAGTAACCATGTATCACTGAACATCTTGTGCGAGTGAGAGTAGTATTCAAAGTCAACACTGCTGCTATATTGAACCGCGTGATGCAGGTGAGACGGCCAGAGGCATTCCACTTGTTTCCCCCTACAACTCTCTCGATTGCGATGCATGTCGATCGACCGAGTGGAAGGTATTTCCCCGAGATATTTGCTTTTATACAGTACATAATTTATAGACGCGCGCACTGCCCACTACGTTCATTGTGTTATACTTTTATCAAGGCTTTCCGATTGGAATCCTCAATATCCTGGCCAATCAATGCGAGCGACAAGTTTCGAATGCACCCACATAGACAAGCGCAAAGCAGCGGCACGAATCGCGATATAATAGCGACTGGTAAATACGTCTGTAAAGATGATGACGTCATCCAAGATGGCAACTTACAATGACCAACGAAAGGATCGAGGATGACTAAGTTTTGATCATAATTTGAAAGGAATTAGCGGTAACTGCTGTATAAGGTACAATGTTTCTGAATTTTATATATTTTCTCGTGAATTTGGATGTGATTGTTTTTTCATAATGTGACATTTTATGTACCAAAAACGATCCAAAAATCGGTCTGCCGAATGTTGGATCTAACGTTACAGCTGCATGCTGATACGGTACGTAACCCAGGGAGCTCCGGCCCGCTTCGCTGGCCGGTGCTCCCTGGTACTGGGTTAGCATATTGTCTTTATGTACAGGCCAACAACTCTTCAGTCTATGTATTGGTGAGTTGAGCCAACGCGGTTCAGCGGAGCAACCAAAATACAGAGACTGAAGCTTTTAGTCTAGCGTTCTATTACTTTAGAAACACACAACTAACTACCGTCAGTTTTTTTCAAACCTTGGCTTCAATGTCATCGATCACAACAAGGTAAGAAGCCACTTGCCCCACCCCCTAAATTTTGAGGTGGGTGATACCCCCCCAAAAAAAAATTGAAGGTGGACCCCCCTAAATATTTGGGCTTCCGCCGCCACTGCCCCAATTCACTGATCTTGGACACTGTCCCTGCCCGCGATAAGTTTCAGTATTTTTGGAGGACACCTAGTGGCATCCCTGATAGTAACAGTTGAAGCTGAATGCTCACAACCAATGAAAAGATGTTTGCTAATTACGTAGTTGTCAGATGTATTTGTCAGGCAACAAATGTTAACCAAACACCCCAAATATTTTGTGGCGCATGACACATCACCTCATACGTCCGATTTTCCTTAGGGGTTACATATTTTGGGAAGACCACACATGAGATTGCTTGTTGAATACCAAATGCTTATTGATACTTGATGCCTAATTTTAAGTAAAATAAACTTCATGTGAAATAGCATTTTAAAGTGAGAGTGTTCTTTCAAGAACAAGGTCAGTATGAAGCACTTCCTATGATAATTTCATATGAGATGTATAAATGCAATTAATAATATGACAACAGATTTGTTGGTTGAAAGACTAGTTTATTGCAACCTAATCTAGGGACCTTTTTATGAAAGGACTTATTGGATATTTTATCCAACAAAGTCTGTTTCTCTTTGCCTTTCAACCAATCAAAATCAAAGGCACTTGACAGATCGATCTGACAAAATCACATATTATAAATATAGCTGAAACACTCTTGAGGTGTCAGGGTATTATGATGATGGAACACACATGGAACATATATACTACACACATCATATTCCAGCATGTAGAGGCCATTGACTGTATAAAACAAAAACGGAAATTTGTTTTCCTTTTTTATATTTCCAGCTTGTAAAGTCTATCATCCAGTATGGAGGAGAGAAATCAAGAGGAACCGATCTTTTTGGTCAAGATAATCCTATGGCAAGGACTAGGAGATTCTTTAAAGGATTAAAGGTTAGCCACACTAGATCTTTTATTTGTTTTATCAGGGGTGTGACAGATCAGATTTTTAGCTGATTTCAGATTTTTTTGGGTTTTGATTTTCAGCTTAATTTCAGCTTATTTTTGGCTCTCCTCTGTACAAAAAGTATGGGAGCTCTTTCTATTTCAGATTTTTTCAACACTTCAGCTTTTTTCAGATCTTTTTATTTGTGACCACTCACACCCCTGTTTTATAAACAGATCAATTGAAGAACCATAAATTCATGCATACATATAGGCCCGTATTCTGATAGCAGGTTTAACTTAAACTCAGGTTTGAAGGTGTGGTTTAAGTATGGATAGCCAATTGTTACATAAATCACTAACAATAGATATATCCTACTTCAGCTCACTTGGCTCTCAAATCATTCATAATTGTCTAGAAAGTATAAATAGATCATTGCTTTCACCATCGATGAATCGGGAGAGAGCACAGTAAACACAAGAAACATATAACTTAATAAAAATTTTGATACTCTTGGCTTCCCATACTTAAACTACAACTTTAAACCTGAGTTTAAGTTAAACCTGACTTCAGAATACGGCCCATAGTCTTACGGAGTATTATGAGAGTTGGTCTACAATTGTATTGAATACTACATTCTACTCAAGTTTTTATTGAGAAAAGGAAAACTTGAATCTTCTCTCCACTGAATTTTAAGCTGATATTTAGAAATGAGAATTGTAGCTTTGCCCCGAAAAATTGCATCAGTCTATCATTGCATACTGCACTTACAAGATATATCAGAGATGCCAGCTGTTACCCTATTTTAGGTATTTTATACTGGGTTTTTGTATTAAAAAAATGCAGGTTTCATTAAAAGTACTTCCTAAAAAAATATAGTTCACAGTCTATTAGAGAAAATTTTTGGAAAATACTTTTTATCCTTCACAATAATATTAATGATGATAGCTGGAATTATGTAGCAGTTTTTGCAGAGGATACAAAGTGCGACTGTTTTACCCTGGCTTGAGGTCCCGCTACCAGTTTATCAGCAGTGCTCAGTACAATCAAGAATTCAATCACCTTGGTTCACTTCAGCACAATGTGGGTGAATTCCTTGCTAAAGAAAAACATGCTATGGCTGGGATTCAAACCAACTACCCTCTGTTTGAAACACTGATTCTTGGTTATAAGATTAACATCACTTTAATATGTTCTTTCTTGTATTTGGCAGGATGTTGAGAATATCTACACACAGCATCGACCACTTATTTATGAAACACTTGACCAGCTCTTCAAGGGAAAGCTGAAGGAAGGAGCCTATCCATATCTAGGCAGCAGTCAACTCAGAGATAGGTAAAGATATTTATATTGTAACATAGTCACAAAATATCTCAGCCATGTTGGAAGTTCATTTCCAAAATCATTTATGATATATTATGCTTATGGTTAAAGGGCAGTCCCGGCCTTTTTCTGGAATGTGTCAGTTTCTTGCCTTTATCTTGAAATATATGTACTTGGGTTGGATACAGGTTTGTATTCCTTAGTCCAAATTGCTTATAAACATCTCTATGCAACATGCAGATTAAATGACTCATACAAATTTAATATGTTTTGCATAATCCAGCCCTTGGTATTCTACCATAAATATGATTGTAATCAGTGATCATAATGATAAAAATTAAGATATGAAACTTGTATTGTTTTATTTTGTGCAGACCTCAAGATGTTGTTGTATTCATGATTGGTGGTATCACATATGAAGAATGCTTTGCTATCTACAACTTAAACCGTGCTACACCAGGGATTAGAGTTATTGTAGGAGGTACCACAGTACACAACTTTAAAAGGTTAGTCACAGCTTGTCAATTTTCTTGTCTTTAACATCTAAAGCCATGCTGAAACAGAGCTTAAATTGATTCAATTCAATTTAATTAATTGATTTTCCACTTTCATATTATTCTGAGATTTAACAATATTTACACATTTTCTTATATACATTACAAGTCATGTTTAGATTATATGTTTATATGATCTTTCATCTTTTGTATTTATTTTTTTAAAATATAATCACAGAGCCCTGAGGAAGACCAGCTTTTAATGTTAATATTCTTGTACATGTATTTTTACTTTGTATTTGTTCCTTTTTTCTCTATCTCATAATGTCCTGTTACTATGTTTTTCGTATATTGTATGTTTTTATGCTGATCAGGCCACCCTGTTTAAATATTCGAGAATAAATAAATAAATGTGCTTTACCTTTCCAAACTATAAATGAAAATCAAATTGAATGAAAGAGTACCGTATTTGAAAGTGAAGAAGTGAGTTTTGTAGAATATTTCTTTATTTCATCTTTGTATGCTTTTTATTATTTATCAAACAGCTTCTTAGAGGAAGTCTCATTGACAGGCTTAGAGTCACCTTACTGAAAAGGATACACAAAAACTTGGACTTTATACATGCTTCGAAGCCTAGCTGTAGGCTTTCACATTCTCTGGAATCTATTTATGAACTACATGTATGTAGGCAACCATAGGCATTTTTAAACTTCCTTTGTAAATTCAGGACTTAATGTGAGAAAGGCAATTTTGTAATTGTTGACCGGAATGTGAAAAGATAGGAAGTGAATGCACAAGTAGTCACATTATATGGAAAGCGTGTCAGCCATAGATTGTGATGAAAATAGTCTATGTTAATTCAATGCATCTTCAAAGGAAAGATTGCTCCTTGAAAGATTGAAATCTCAAGGTGTTTTAATAAGAAATTGTTGACCTTAAACTAGCAGTTGAATTCATAACATCATAACTTTGTGGAGAAAACATTCACATACACATTCAATTTAAGTTAGCACTGAATTCAAATCATGACATTCACTTCTTGGGGATCTACTAAAACCTAGATAAGCTTGAAATATTTTGGTCCCACCCATAGTTAGGATAGACCATGCAACAATCAATATATTTGCTATCAAATGATTTTCCTTGACTAAGTAGGTTGTTTGACTGACACCTCCAGATCTTCACAGCTTTGCTAGCTGACCTAGGTGTTAAAGTAATAATTCTACCAGCTTATTTTAGAATTTGATTTGCTGCTACTGCAAGACCCTATGTATTGTGTTAGACTCTGTGTATATGTGTAAACCAGGAATTAATTGGGTTCACATGTTACTTTTTATCATTGAAAGTTGTACATCTGACACCTGTTTACCTGTAATTTAAAGGGATGCATGAATACCAGTTTGACTTGCTCTTGTGCAATACTGAAAAGGGATAGTACTAATGATAACTTTTATTGTATTATGTGTTTATTCTGTTTGGCATTGATGTAAAACTTTATTTTTATCGGATGGAGTCATCAGGTTAATTCTAAGTCCACTTTTTCTGATGCTTGTTTTGACACATTCCTTTCAGTCGTATAGTAAATTCATTTACAACCTGACTTTATCCATCTGATAAAAATCCAGGCACTCTTCCATTGTATTTTAGTAAATTTCAGTTCGACATTTCCCATTTTGTTTTGCTATAATTTCAGTCATAATACACTGCTACTCACATGTAGACTGCTTGGTTAGATGATCTGATAATAGACGGAATGCTAATTTGACAACATTTCTACAGCTCAGTTTAGAAAATGACAAGTAGACTGTATTATTAGCTTGTGGTTTTTTTTTAACCCCTAATATTTACATGAAGAATACACTGGGATGTGTTGTGTCCACTTCTTTTGCACTACTTCTGGAAGTGGGATGAATGACAGTCCCTTTCTCTTTATGAATTGAAGCCCCCCCCCCTCGTTTTCTTATTCTTGGATTCTTCACTATTTTCCTTTTATTTTTTCCTTTAATTGAAAATGTCATTTATTTTGAATGGATATATTTTGCTTTTCTAAAACAATTCTGAAACCCTGGATCTGCCCCTGCACCCATTTCCTTAACATTCCACCAAGCTATAAAGCTCCTTTTCATGTAGTACAAATGAATGCGTTGGATATCTTGGAAAAAATGGATAAACAGAGAATGAGGATGACCGACTGGAAATAAGACTTTATAGACAGATATGTGATTAGAAATACATTAATCATTAAGCAAGTGAAGATTTTTGTTCATTCTGTGGTGTTGAAACACCAAATGAAATGGATTATTCTAAAAATCTCAGATCTGGCAATAGAGGAGGCATAATTTTTACTCTGCATTTTAAAGAAACAACTAGTTATTTATCAAAATAGGATTTTTTAAATCTTATTGTTCGGTCACAAATACTTCCCTCTAGTTTCATATCTGTTGTGGATATTCATATGCAATGTTAGTTATATTGTTTTTATAGGTATATTGTCTATAAAAATAAATCCTCATGCAAGCTTGATAGCCTTGTTCTATGAGTTTGACAAATATATATCATCATCCATGTTTTTCATATGACATACAATTGTTTTTGAGATAGCATTTCAATCATCATTTGAAAAATACGTGTAGGTGATTTTGCTATTTTATTTTAGAATACCAATAAAAGTCAAATTAATCAATCCTTTGTATTGCAACAAAACTAATTTGAAATTAATTGGAAATTGCAATTGAAAGATCAATTTTAATAATTGGAAGTTTGTCAATGCTTTTTGTTGCAAGAAACAGTCATCATATTAATTGCAAATGTTTATTTAACTTCAAGACTTATGCCTGATTTTGGCACAGGATGTTTTGTTACTGTAGTGCGTCATTTGGCTACCAATATTATGGCTTACATGGGATTTTAATTTTCTCTTTCGGAGTGGAATAGCACATGGACCAAATGAGTTATAATCATGGGAAACAAATAAGAATTTTGATTTGCAGTTACTATTCCACATTCGTCAAAATCAGTATGAGATAGTACTTGATGTCAGTCATGATGGGTGAATTTTCATTATTTATATATGTATATATATCTGTATATATATACAGAGAGAGATAGAGATGTACATATATTTCTTCTTTTAAATAAGGCAAAATTTACTTCCCAAAGAATAAAATGATTACAAATTACACATGGTTAATAATCTATTTTTTCATTAAAAAATACAACTCACTTCTGCTCTTATTTTAAATCTGTTTGAATATGCACAGTCAATAATACTCTGTCTATATGTATTACTGAAGATTTGACAATGACAAGGCCTGGATAATGAATGTGGATTTTTCTTATTCTTTTTTTTTAACTAAACCTTGCAAAGTAGCATAACAAGAAATAAATTGGTAATTTTGCTTTAAACAATTTTCACTCAATTGTGTCTGTAAAGCTTAAAGTTATGTGCATTGAGGGACTAGATATTTTGCTTTCTGAGGTAGTTTGAAATTAGAGGGGGGAGGGGCAAATGAAATTTTCTTAGATTTAGCTATATTGATATGTATGTGTAATAGGTGATTATTTAAAAATTGAGGGGCCTGTCTGGATCTGCCTTTGAGATGGTGCTCGAAGCGATTATCCCCCAGCACCATTTGCTTTGAAATATGAATGTTATTTCTGATTGTTTATTGTCTTAATAATTTAATTCAATACTGATAAGACTGATGGTGATGATGATGATGAAGATGATGATTATTTGTTAACAGTGTTATTAGATAAAGTGCACAGAAGATTTCTGACCCCCACTCATGAAAAACACTGCTTCTGTCCACAATGAAAAGTGTTTCAAAACTAACTCCTTGCAAAGAGGAATTGCTCTTGCATTCATTCTCATCTTTAATCTTGTTATATTTGCATAATTTACATTAAACATTCCTATTTTCATATTGTAATACAATTTATGACTGTAAATAGTTAATAAGATCGCATTGATTGAGCTAATAAGTCAGATCAATGGATGCGATCTTATTTACTGGGTTTAAAGTCATAAATTGTATTTACAATATGATGAAACTTCCCCAGCTAGCCTTTGATATTGTATTATTAAATTTAATATATATTAGTTTATTTTTTATTTATTTTTTTTTATTTATTTATTTATTTGTTTCTGCATGTCATGATAATTTACATAGTGTAACCATCACAAAATTGATTACATTGAATTTTACATAATAATAATGTATAATTATGATGATTAACATAACATTAACATAACTGATTATAACAAGGTTAATTTTTGCAGACATGCAGTGGTATGACAAAATAAGCAGATGCTTGAGCTGTTGTCAGACCTTTGAATATATGAAATGCATACATAAATATAAAAACAATACTGAAAAGTCAAAACTAATGATTACTCAAAGAAGGGAAAGAATAAGAAAAACAAAACAAAGAAAACTAAATAAACAAATTATTATGTTCCACAACTATTTACAAATATTTACAAGGAGTGTATGAGGCGTAATAATACTTGAAATTATATCAATCCTTAAGTTTAAAATGTAGAGTACAACAAGATTTGTCTTGCTAAAGAAATTACATCTTAGAGACAAGTATGCGTTTTACCGCATTTTTGAAGGAATGCACTGATAATATATTCCTAATACTAGTAGGTATCGAATTCCAAACATCAGGTCCATAATGTCTGACAGATTTGTGAGCCAACAGTGTGCGAGGGTTATACAAATGCATATTAGATGCTTGTCTTGTGTGGTAGGTATGGATAGTATTATTTTGTTGAAACATATTGGAAAAGCAGGTAGGTAACATTTTGGCATTAAACCGATACATAAAAAGGGAAGTTTGAAGAAAATGGACATCATCAACAGTAAGACATTGCAGCTTTATAAAGAGAGGGCGTGTATGATCACGGTAACCAACTCCAGCACAAATGCGAATTGCTTTCTTTTGCAACAAAAGAATTGGGTTTGTGACACTCGTTGATGTTGCCCAAAGAATATTGCAATATGACACATAAGGTAGAATAAGAGTATTGTACAACATGTAAAGTATTTTATAAGGTACAAGGTACTTAACTTTATACAGTATACCTATATTTCGAGAAATTGGTTTACTGATGTGTTTCATGTGATCATTCCAGTTAAGTTGATCATTGATATAGACCCCAAGGAACCTCGTAGATGTCTGTCTTTCCAGCAAAGCATTGTCAAGTTTCAATCTTAAATTATGATCAGCACATGACTTTCTGCCTTTAAAGTGTACATAATTAGTCTTTCTAACATTCAGTGATAACATATTACTTCGAAACCAATTAGATAATTTCGGAAGTTCGACATTAATGGTGTTTTCTAAGATATCAATATCACGGTGTGATAGGAAAACACTTGTGTCATCAGCAAATAATATATAATTCAATGTGTTTGATACCAAACAAATATCATTAATATAAATCAGAAATAATAATGGACCCAATATAGAACCTTGCGGCACACCGCACCTCAAAACTGATATACCAGAATTAGAATAGTTATAGCATGTGTATTGTCTTCTATTTGAAAGATAACTAGTAAACCAATTTAGGGCAACGCCCCTTACTCCCATATGTTGGAGTTTATAAAGCAGTATTGAGTGGTCAAGGGTGTCAAATGCCTTGCTCAGGTCCATAAATACACCAATAACGTGCTCACGATTAGCCAGAGAACTAGATACATAGTCATAAAATTTCAACAACGCAAGGTCTGTTGAGTGAGACCTGCGAAATCCAAATTGGTTGGGATTAAGTAGGTGGTTTTTGTCAAGAAAGGCAATCAGTCTATTATAAACAATTCTTTCTAGTATCTTTGAGCAACTAGGCAAAATTGAGATTGGTCTATAATTGCTTATAACGGTCATGCTTTCCTTTTTATGAACAGGAATAACCTTGGCTAGTTTAAGAGAGGAAGGGAATACACCAGTTAAAATGGACAGATTACAGATATGCAGTAAAGGAGTTAGGACTGAGCCAATTATTTGTTTTAACAATTCTGAACTTATTTCATCATGCCCAGATGACCTACTATTTTTAAGAGACTTAACAATGTTTAATATCTCAAGATGATCAGCTGGCTTAAGGAATATAGATGATTCGGACCTGTCTTGTAAATATTCTTTGTAATTAACTTCTACGGGAGTTATTTTCTTTGCTTGGTCAGGCCCAATGTTCACAAAGTAGCTGTTGAATCCATTTGCAATGTCATTATCAGAAGTAAACTCTTTATCCTTATGGACAAATTTTGTGGCAGGTTCTGACTTATTTCGCTTACATAATATATCTCTAACAACATTCCATGTCAAGGGCATGTTACCTCGAGCATTCTCAAACTGTCTAGAATAGTGCAAACTCCGTGATGATCGTATAATAGAAGTAAGCTTATTTCGGTACTTTTTGTATTTTTCAACGTGCTCTTGTGAAGGTTTCTTTACACTCTTTTTATATAAGACATTTCTTCTTTTGATAGATTGTAGTATACCTTTTGTAATCCATGGCCGTTTTCCTGTACTTCTATTATTTATTCTAACAAGTGGAATAGTCTTGTCCAAATGGTGGTGAAAAATTTTACTAAATGATTCATAAGCCTGTTCAACATCATGACATTCCAATACATCCTCCCAATTATCTTCCTGACAAGCATCCCTCAAGCTAGAAATATTGCTTTCAGTAAATTTGCGCTTTAGTATAACTTTGGCCTTATTGTATTTGTTGGAATGAATATCATAAAGCATGCAGAAGATTGGAAGATGATCAGAAATCTCACTAAAAAATAAACCTGATTGGGAATAACCTTTGGTAGTTTTCACGAAAATGTTATCAAGAAGTGTTGATGACCTGTCAGTTATTCTTGTTGGCTTGTTAATCATTGCACAAAGAGCATTAGACTCGAGAATATTTTGGAAACGGAGAGTGTTTGCATTTTCTGTCAATAGATCAACATTGAAGTCACCCATAATGCAAACTGATTTACCAGATGCATTTATATCAGTCAATAATAACTCAATACCTGTGAGAAAATTATCAATATCAGTTTGAGGGGGTCTATACACTATACATACAATCATGTTCTTATCAGAGGGTAAGTCTACTTCAATACACAAGATTTCAGCACTTTGATTTTGGAGGGAAAGATCTTCCCTGAGTTTGAAAGAGATCTTATTAGACACATAAAAGAGAATACCCCCACCACGGCCAATTGATCTATCTTTCCTTACTATCTGGTAACCATCAATCAGAAATAATGGTGGTGAATGAGCACTCAACCACGTCTCTGTAACACCTATTATAGAGCAATTAAATTTTAGAGATGATAGCAACATATTTAGGTTTTCAAAGCTTTTAGAGAGACTTCTTGCATTGCAGTGCAAGAAGCTTAAGTAATGAGATTGTTGCTTCCCAGTAGGTGGGTTAAACTCATTTGGAATATAGTACCTACAATCAATATCTTGTTGTAAATGATAATCATCCAACATCATTTAAACATGGAAATAGTAGTCAACACCTCACACTGTATAGGCTTAGCAATGCTAATGGTCTCAAGTACAGACATGATATAACAAAAGACATAAATGTAAAACAAGAAAAACTGTCTACTTATTAACATATATACAACTAAGTTTAAAGTGAAGAACATGGCAAACGATAGACACGAGGCCATGCCCACTCCTGCAACAAAGTTCAGTTACAACAGGAATAAATAAATGAAAAAGAGGAAGATTATGGCAACCTCTCCTGTGACAAGTATCAATATAGCTGTGTGTGTGTGTGTGTGAGAGAGAGAGAGAGAGACCGGAGAGAGAGGAAGAGAGAGAGAGGAAAGGGGGGAGGGAGGGAAAGAGGAATAGAGAGAGGGAGAGAGTTGGAGAGAGGGAGTTGGAGAGTTTCTCTGATGAGAACAATGGTTTATTTTCAAAGACTTGCTAATGTCAGATTGTTATTACAATGATGTTCCTTCAGATTTAGCTTTAAGACCACTATCTTGGCCTGAAAAAATGTAATGCTGTGAAATAGCCACCAACACTGAAATGGATCTAGCTAGAACATTGTTTGTTAATTATCATTATATTTACCATTTTTATCATCATTATTGTTATTGTTTTATTTTTATTATTACAGGTGTCGTTTATTATAATATTTCACATAATACCATCTATCTTTGGTCATTTATAAAAATAAAAAAATTGCCAACAGAATATATTCAATATTATTTCAAAAGTAATTGTAAATAGCTACTATGAACAAGGTGTAATATTACAAATAAAGTATAACAAAAGTAATAAGCTCCTGTGTGTTTGTGTCTTTTAGATAAAATATTTACTGTTTACAAAGAAAAAAATCTTTATCAGGTTCATAGATGGTTGTATTATTACATAATGCCACTTAAAAAGACATCAATTTGGATCATATTTAGATAGAACCTGTTCCATCAGCCAGACATTTCATGGATCAGTCTTCAGTCTATAACAATTCTAATGGAGAATCCTTATTCATTCCTACTGTGGTAAGCAAATTGTTTGTATAAAAGGGGGAAAATATAAGGAAAACTCCATGGTGAAAGTTTAAAATAAATCGGACCAGAAATTAAAAAAATGAGATAACTTAGACCATGTAAATCTTATATTTGCAACATGAGCGTATTGGGTTCATTGTTGACCTATTGGTGTTGTGCAGACATTAGTATCGGTACAGTTCTAAATTTGATTTGGGATGAATCTCACTATGTGTTGAATTATTATTTGATAATACGATATGAATCATTTCTGAAAATGCAAATTAGGTATTGGAGCAAAGGTAGGCAATCTAATTTGTTACTTCCGATGTTGAAATTTCAGTTGCCCATCGTGTAGACTGACAAACTGTAGGGACAATAATTGGGGAGGGGGAGATAATAACTGTTTCTCACATAGTCACATTATGTGATTATACTTTACAAATTCCTAAATTTCTTATTGTTTGCCCGTTCAAACTTTCACTTTGTAAACAACTTTACATTATGGTTAGATTACCCTGTTAATAGAATATATGCCTGCAATTTAGTTGAATGAAAATTAAGAGCATTGACAGAGACAGAAATAATAAAGGAGTCATCAGAGACATACTCTGGTTTATCTCCATTTCGTATTATGCCAATTTCATCCAAGTGCCAACTACTATCATTTGGTCTACCATCATTTCATCCACACATGTTGGACGGAATGGCATTAGACCAAATGAAAGTAGACCATGTGGTGAGTGGACGAGTTGGCAGTAGACAAATTAGCAATTTACCCTTTTTTATCCAAATTTGTTCACAATGAATATCTTCTTGTATTTTAAAGTGAAAATTTTCCCTTTTTTGAGATAGAGAAAAGAAAGATTTTGCTTCGATGTCTGGTTTTCTCCTCTATTCTTTATACACTCAGCAAAAAAAGTTCTTGGACACTTATAAAAAGTTGAAATATTCCATATAGATATTTGATTAAAGGCAAATTATTGGATGTCAACATGACCAGACAATATTCCTCTTCCAGTATGACATGAAATTTTCATGTGAACAGTCATGCATGGGTGGTTAAATGCTTTAAACAATAGCAATGTCAGTAAAAAAAAATTGCAAGAAATGGATCAGTCAGTGCATGGCTGGTTACAGGCATTAAACAATAGCAATGTCAGTAAAAGAAAATTGCAAGAAAACGATCAGCTATTCTTTCAGTTGTGAAAGTTTATGTGGCATAAATATCCACCAAACAATAAAAGCAAACTTTAAAAGTCAAATACCACTCTAAAAGAGAAGAGAAAGTTATCCACCTTGGATGCATCAATTTTCCACTAGAAGTTTATCGATGAAACAAATGTCCAATTCCAGTATCTTGGCATAAGCAAAAGAAAATTCAATATCTCGTTTGTCCACCCTGGCTCTGAATGTGTGCAGCACATCGACGTCGCATGCTTGTCACAAGTCGGCGAATTTGCTCTGGGGTGATGTCCCATTCTTACCGGAGATAACGCCGGACATCTTGAAGAGTGTCTCCTGGTTGAATTCTTTGATTGACCGATTTTCCTAGCTGATCCGAACAGTTTCTTCTCATGGATGACAATGCGCATCCCCATCGAGCGAACATTGTCCAAGATTTCTGGATGACCACAATGTTCAGCTCTTGGATCCATGGCCCGCTTGTTCACCAGACATGAACCCGATTGAACATTTGTGGGACCAGCAAGGAAAATTGATCAATCAAAGAATTCAACCAGGAGACACTCTAAGAGATGTCCGGCGTTTTCTCCGGGAAGAATGGGACAACATCACCCCAGACCAAATTCGCCGTCTTGTGATAAGCATGCGACATCGATGTGCTGCAATCATTCAGAGCCAGGATGGACGAACGAGATATTGATTTTTTTTTTTGCTTATGCCAAGATACTGGAATTGGACATTTTTTCATCGACTAACTTTGACTTAAATTTCCAGTGGAATAGTGATGTATCCAAGGTGGATAACTTTCTCTTCACTTTTAGAGTGGTATTTAACTTTAACTTTGCTTTCATCGTTAAATGGATATTGATGCCACATAAAATTTTACAACTGAAAAATGGCTGATCGTTTTCTTGCAATTTTCTTTTACTGACATTGCTATTGTTTAATGCATTTAACCACCCATGCATGACAGTTCACATGAAAATTTCATGTCATACTGGAAGAGGAATATTGTCTGGTCATGTTGACATAAAATACTTTGCCTTAATCAAATATCTATATGGAATATTTTAACTTTCATAAGTGTCCAAGAACTGTTTTTGCTGAGTGTATATAATTGTTAGTATGTTTTTTGTGGGTGTGGGTTGTGGTGGGGAGGTACAGAGACCATTTTGAGAGTTAGGATATAATTTTTTTTACGTGATGCCCCTCCCCTTCCTGTAAATGGCTGAAATTCGATATAATTGAATGCTAGATGTCTCAATCCTGAAAACATTGTCTTGAGAAAGAAGTCAAATGAATGGAGATAGAAAACAATCGAGGCTAGTACAATTGCAATAGATGAGGATAAATACATAGAGCCCCCCAAAAAAAAAAAATGTCAAAAGAAACTTGGATAGTATTTATTAAATTCTCTTAGCCTGTACAGCTTCGATGATAAGTATATAAGCAGCAGGCTACATTTCTTAGATCTATGTAGGCCTTTACAGTGTGTATCCAAAAAAACAACGGGACAGCTTTGAAAAGTCTATCAAAATTTTGTTTCAAATTATTATATCTATACATGTCAATGTTTGTAGATGCTCTGAAGTCTTACCTTTCAAGTGCCATAAAAAAAAACACTGAAAGATTTTGTCGGGGATTCAAAGAGAGATTTGCGGCAAAATGGCAGAAAATGAGACATGGAATAGCCTAAATAATGATGTTGTCACTGCCCCAAGTGTGCACAGTTTTGAAGCTGCCCTGGATAGATGCTGGAAAAAATGAGCCAATAAAATATGACTACGAAAGCCCTGTTCCCGGAAGTGAGCCAGCCATCTTGAGGGGGAAAAACCTAGAACTGAATACAGAGGCATAACATGCCTACATTCAGAAACTTCCCTAGGTATCCCTAGGTATGAGAAATAAGATAATCAGAGTTCTTGCCAATCAGCAGACTTCCTCTTAACCTTTTCATTATCTTTGCTATAATTTTCAAATTATACTTTGTTAATTCATTTCTAAATCTAGTTATTTACTTGAATTGCTTTGTTTTTTATTTTTTTATTATAGCATTACGGTAAAAACAATTGTAAACCCGGGCAAGTAAGGGATTTTCTTTATTAATATGAGAGCTTGAAATATATTCAAATACTTTTATTTGTGTGCTTCCTGTAAGGTTATGGTGCCTTTGATCAATGGCGTACAGATGGGGCTTGCCCCCCCCCCACCCCCTGAAGAAAAAAAATCACAACCAAGAAAAAAGAGAAAAGGAATGAGAGAAGGGTGAATTATTTTTCTGCCTATATGTCAAAATCTATAACAAAATTTGATTTTTTTTATAAAAAATTCAAAAATTTTGCTCGCTCGCAACTTTTTAATAAATTCTACCAATACGCCATATCTATAGCCACTTCAAAATGTTTGGCTCATTATGCCACTGCCTTAAAGACATGAATCCTTTCCCGTGAGAATTACCTGTCTCGTATATATTGTTTTAGGATGTCTCCAAGACAGGCGATGTATGTCTTTTAAAGGCAACATAACCTTTGCACATAATAAAGGATTTGAAGAAACTACATGCTCTCCCTATTAATAATGTAAATCTTCTTGCTTGGGTTGACAAAAATTGTTTTTATTACTTATGAAGAAATATTCCATACTAAAAGATAACATATGAAGTGAAAAAAATATTAATTCAAGTAAATAAAAATGTAAATGAACTTTTACAGCATAATGTGAAAATTATGGCCAAGGTAATGAAAAGGTTAACAGGAGGTCTGATCATCATATTGCTTATTTTCCACCATGCGCAAGCCTCTTTTTGAGCTCCCGACATAAACATTCCGCGATCACTCAAGCATGAACAAAAAAACCAGGCATTTGAAAGAAAAGACTTCAGAGTATTGTTATTTAGACATTGTTTGAAACAAAATTTTGGTAGACTTTTTAAAACTGCATGTTTATTACGTGTAGGCCTACAACTTAAACCAGTAGGATTTTTTTTATATATTAATGTAAGTATTTGTGAAAAAAAAATATCCACCAGATCGGATGGATCTACATTGTATTCAATGGTGTCATGAGACAAAAAATTGAGGGGCCTATATATATACATGGCATATCGGGCAATTATAACAAAAATCTATTTCTTATAAACATATTTGGAGAATATCATATTTCACCATTCTCTCTTTCCTTTCAGTTTTATTTCCCCCTTTTTTTGGTCGTGAAAAATTGGGGGTCTATATGGCCTCAAGCCCCCCCCCCCTCCAACACCAGCAACTGTATTTCTGACCCACTCAAGTCATGTCTGTCAATATGTATGAGACTCGTACGATATCTGCCGTTTATTATGTAAGCCACAATGACTGATTAACCTACTAGACGTAAAATGTTTCCAAGGTAATTGGTTATATACCAGCTTGGCGTTTACCAGCTAAAATGCTGTCCTGCCGAGTTCCTACGGGAGTTACCACAAACAGAAACAGAAAACAGAGGCTCCACTCGAATGGGGATCGAAGGGGCCTGGCTGGGGCCCTGGGACGGCCCTGGGATGATATCCCGGATGATGGTAAAATGTCAGAAATTGTTAAATAAATCCCCAGAAACGACGGTTATTCCTGTCTAGTATTCGATCTAATTTATTCTTGGGTTCACTTGTCGTTACTCCCAATAATGTCATGAATTTGTACAAAATAAAACTCTATTCCTCTTCAACAATATTCAGCATTACATGTATATGATCCCGGCAGTATATTCATGTGGCCATGGGCGGCTCAATTAAAGTTCAGTTTTGGTCACCGTCTCTGTTACCTTTTCTTCCAGTTTTTAATTTACAGACACCGTACCGTATAGGATTGTGTTTGTTTTATTTTTATGTTTGGCTTATCGTGATGGCGTAAAGCGTACCGTAAACGAGTTTCGTCACATCGGTCGGGTAATTTGTCTTCTTAAAAAGACTCATACAAACGTGGCAGATGTCAATTTCATATAAAAGTCATCAATTATAGAAGGTTGTTTCTGTGCTATTGTAAGTATGTCAGTGCTATATAGAATATTTTAGATGTTCTCTTGAAATTCATGCATATAAAATATATTGACTACCGCTAGCCTACCGGTACTGACATTGACATTTTTTTCTGTCGAGCATACGGTGACACTCACATACATAATGCATGCAGCCGAGTGCGTTAGTGGAAATGCAGAGCACTCGAGGTTTCTTGACTTTAGATACAAAAATGTAGGCCTAGCTAGATTCTGCACTGTGTGAGTGTGTCTGAGCTGTGCATGAGCCGCTTGCACTTGCGGTGAGTGCCCAGTGTGCATCATCTGAACTTGAAGAAACCGAGCTTTCTCTGCATTTACTTTTACGCCGACAGAGCGAGTGCATAAAATATAAATTGTTAAACTTTTATAGGCTTATAAAATAAAAACACAGACAAGTTACAGTAGATCTACCGTTAGATCTACACCACTCACACAACATGCGAGGTTAGTAATACTAACCTCGCACAACGCATGTGGTTTCATAGTGGACTTTGACGTTTTCATTCATCACACGAATGTGAGGGAATGAAAAACGCCAAACGTTTCAGTATTTCTCCACTATCGTATTATTATTTTAATAATTAAATTTGTCTTAAAAATGAATTGGAAATTGTTTATAAAAGTGTTTTTATCGCTTACCTCCAAGTCTCAACCAGGATACTCCGTTCGATCCGTCCTTAATACTGCGGTGGAAAGTACGCAAACAAGCGAAAAGCAATTTTTCGTATCGAACATTCTCAATTCAAGTCGTCAGCGCATAATTAATAGGAAATTGTACCAAAAATCAACAGGTTGCATCTCATGTATATACTTATTGGTAAAGTACGCCATCTTTTGACAAGATGATGATGAAAGTGGATTGAACGAGCAAGAAAATAATGCTGATCGCCTAGAATGCAGCTAGCTTGCAAGACCGTAAACAAAGGTACGGTAGGCACTTAAGAACCAAGTTTGAAAGGACACTCGTAAAATTACGTCACTGTCGCGATGAATATTCATTAGATCGTGGTCGTGCGTGTTCAATACAAACTCTCTGCATGCATGCACTCAGTGTGTATTGAACACGCACGACCACGATCTAATGAATATTCATCGGCGAGAGTGACATAATTTTACGAGTATCCTTTCAAACTTGGTTCTTAAGTGCCTACCGGCTTGGTGATTAATATCGCGCGCCCTCTTTAGGCAAAAATTGATATCCACGCTGAGCAGAAGTTATCTATGTGAAGATCACGAAAAATGCTCTTATTTTATTAAAAAAAACAGCAAAGAGAATTTAACGAACGATCCATATGGTTCGGTAAGTGTTATAAAACAAGTAGAATTCTTAGCTATGATGTAAAGTCATATTTATTTTCGTAAAAAGGGTGTGAAAGATTCGCGTGCACCAGGTGCATATGAATCCTTCACACACGAGACGATTTGAAACCATGAGTGGATCTACACTAGTTTTGTTGGACTTCTACCGCACTGGTTTGCTCGAGCGTGCAATATCAATTTTCATTGCGCACCTTTTGCACTGCCTTGCAGTGCACCAAAAAAGTTGGATGTCATGGGCCGATGTCATCACTCATTCAATGAACAAGGTTATGATATAACCTTGTTCTCAGTTATGTCTCCATGTGTGGCAAAATAAGGGTGGCAATGTTTGGCTTATTTTCTCTTTTCCTTTGGGGCAGATGCTTGATTTTTTTACACTGACAGTTTTCATTACACCTATTCTTCATACAACTTAGCTCTTAAGTAAATTTGATTCTTTAAATCATTTTTTTCTTAATTAAAAATAGAGATCAAAAAATGAAAATTTTCTTGCCATATTACTTTCCACCAATAGAGGGTGTACACAAATATATGCCCAAAATTCAAATTGTTGAGCGCTCTGGTGAATACAAAAATCATTCCCAAGTTACTAATGAAAAATAAATTGCAACTGTATGGAAATTAGTATTTTTGGTCACAAAAGTGATATTTTAATGATTTTTCAAAGTGTGTGTCTGTACAACATCGGCATACCATAGTCCTACCTGTAGATTCCCCACAGGCAGGGTGGTAGCAGTGAACAAGTGGATGTCATGTGACGTGTATTATTGGCCAATCACGATGCTTAAAAATACAGAGCTATTATAAAGTTAAATACATATGCTCACACACCACTTGTGCCGTTGTGCGACTTTAACCTTGAGAGTTGAGTAGCCAGGCGGCTTCTTCTAGAGAGTAAAAATCATTTACTACGTAGCTTACTCTCAATGGAGCCAGGTATTTATTCCCATTCATATGACCGAAGCTGAAGGGCCCCAGAACCTGAAACTTTCACCCCCGAGATTTCTACCTTCTAAAAGATCTAGGCCTAGCCCTAAATCATGTACATGGGATAAAATTTCATTTCCGACATATCTACACTATCGATTACATTTTTGTACAAGAATTCATAAAAAAAATGAGAAAAATATTATGAAAAGACGTAAGAGACTTGCCCGATGTTTACACCGCCATCTTGTTTCCTACATGTATTGTGCTTCCCCTACATTACAGACGCGTGCGTCGCGTAACGTTGGCGAAGAACAATAGGGAGAATTTGAGACTAAGCCTTTGAAAAAGGATGAAAAACGACATGGTAGTTATGAAATTACAGAAAGAAAACTCCCGAATAGAGCCATATTAATTCATGATTCATAATTCATAGGCCTAGCCAAGGCAAAATGCCAAATTTTGTATCACTCAACTCACTGAGGTCAAAGCCTATCTACAGTGTAAGTGTGGATATATAATGGATGATAACTTTTAAAAATGTTATGAAAACAAAACTCAAAAGTACATGTAGACTGCATTTTTTTAAATGATCTAACTTTAGACTTTCATTTGGAGAAGAGTAATTTTTTCACCCTGTTCATGATGAATTTGCTTAGCCTGGCTCTCCCTCTGTGAACAAAAAAAGACTGTTTCTGAAATTGAATACCCGAATTATGTAAAAAAAAGTCTCTGATACTGGTGGTAATCTGTTGAATGGGAGAGAGTCTACAAAATTGGCCGCGAGTTCAGAAACTGCCACCCTATCTCCCCCACAAAAAATAAGAAAACTCAAAATCCCCATTTGCTTGAAAATAGTTAGAAACTAATGACAATATGACATTGAAAACATAATGTGTTCAAATACAGCTTCATTCTCTTCAAGGCATACCTGTATAATGGTGCTGTTTGACAGACAACCATTCATGTTAATATTCGTTGTTAAAGTTTGAACATGTACGGTAATGAATATATTTTTTTCTTGTACTATTTGCTCCAAAGCATCTTGAGTTGATTATCTAATTAAGATTTAAGATGGAAAGTTTGCTGTAATGCTGTACAATATTTCATTATTATTATTATCATTTTTATTATTATTATTATCATTATTATTATTATTATCATTATTAGTACAAGTATTATTATTGATTTCTTCTCAACAGGTAGATTGTGGTAAGAGTATGGCTAGGTTATCTTCTCCATCTGAAGGGCCATACCTTCCCCATGGCATTGGATCTAGATTCTGCGACCTTCGACCTCTGGGATATGGCAGCGGTGGAACAGTCTTCTCCGCTGTGGACAGCGAGTGTGACAAGAGTGTGGCGATCAAGCGCATTTCGCTTGCTGACAAGAAAGGCTGCCGCTCGGCCCTGAGAGAAATCCGCATCCTCCGGAAGCTTCAGCACGAGAACATCGTGAAGATATACGATGTGATATTTGATGGGAATTCTGACAACCCTGAAGATGAGGATATCAGCATCCCATCTGAGCTTAGAATGCTCTGTATTGTACAGGAGTTGGTTGATGCAGACCTAAGGGTGGTGATGGAACATCAACGAATCAGCAATGAACATGTTCGGCTGTTTGCATATCAGCTGTTAAGAGGGTTGAAGTATCTACACAGTGCTAATGTCTTGCATAGGGATCTCAAACCAGAGAATGTCTTAATCAATCAGGAAGACTTGGTTCTCAAGATCGGGGACTTTGGAATGGCGAGAATTGTCGACCCAGATTATTCACATAAAGTAAGTAAAAAAATGTTTAAAATATTTTTATGAAATACTTTTAAGAAGAGGGAGAGAAGTCATTAAATAATTTACATGTATCCATAAGAAATTCATGAAGTAAATGATAAATGAAACAAAACATGTATTGCACAAATTTTTCAGAGATGGTATTACCCAGATTTTTGTCATGAATTATTACTGCCAAACAGAAATCAGGTGTTTTGTTTTATAATCACATCTGTATGGCACTGTACAAGCATTGTTGATTTGCTTGAAAAAAAAACCCTTTCCTTGTAAGTACACGTATTCCAAAATATACAAATACATATACGGTACATGTAAGGGTAGAAATTATTGTAAAGACCTCACCAAGGAGCTTTCTGTTGATGTCCTTGACCTCAATTCACATTCATTAGAAAAGTTGCTCAGTGTACATGTACTCCACAATGTAATACAGTCTCAATAAGATTTTTATTTCAGGTGAAGTAGTAACTAAAATGTATTGTGAATGCTTAATTCTGTTTCAGTAAAACCTCAGATATGATTGAAAATGGTACTTGAAGATGATTTCATCTAGTGATTAGCAAGAAGAGTGAAGCTAAGATTCTAAGGTCCGTACTCTGAAGTCAGGTTTAACTTTATGTAATAGACCATGGTCTAACTCTGTGCTAAAATTATGGGGAGCCAAAGATGTCAAAATTTTGTTTTTATTTCATGTTTCTCATGTTTACTATGCTCCTCCCTGATTCTTCAAAGGTGAAGACAACGATCTTACATATGTACTTGTCTTCTCCCATACATTTAAGAATGATTTGAGAGTCAATGAGCTGATACATTTGAACCTCTACTGTAAAGGATTTATGCAACTATTGGCTATCTACAGGTATAGTTAAACCACAACTTTAAACCAGAGTTCCGATTAAATCCGACTTCAGAACATTGGCCTAAGTGTCTTAGCCTCATCAAGATGAAAAGTAAACAACAGTGGGGCATTCATTAGTGAAATACAAGAGAAATATCGTAGCCTGTGAACTGTGTGCCTATCACCATGGTATTGTACATATATGTTGAGAAGATGTATGTCTACGTAAGTCAAATATAAAGGTTATTGCACTCGTTCAAGAAATCCTCTGAAATTCTCTGGGATTCACAGTGGAACCTCAGATAATCTCACTCAGGTATCTTTATAAAATGCAGACAACAGTTCATTTAGTACGCATACTGAACAGGACCATAAAACCATTGTTTCTACAGGGCTACCTCACACAGAATGTGTCCACCCAGTGGTACCGTTCACCAGAGCTGGTTCTCCAACCCACCGATTACACCAAGGCCATTGACCTCTGGTCTGCTGGATGCATCCTGGCAGAGATGGTCACAGGCAAACCCTTATTTCCCGGGGACCATGATCTGGAGCTGATGATGCTGATCCTGGATTCTGTACAGCTCAATGACAGGGACCTGAATGAAATACTGTGCACCCTTCCAAGCAAACTGCTGAAAAATTACAATGGCTATCCAAGACATCCACTCAAAGAGATGCTCTATAACTTAGACTGTCATGGTACGTAAAGAGTGTCAAAATGTTTGTTGATATGTCTATCTTAGGACCTCATGTTGCAAAGTAGATACATATGGACTTAGTTGTATAAACTTCACACTTTGATTGCAAATTTATGTTTAGAAATAAGGAATAATTGTATTTGTAAAAGATTATGATAATGGTTAAGATGGTGATGACAATGTTGATGATGGTAGTGATTATGATGTTGAAAGGGATGATAATAGTTACTTATATGCTGATGATGATAGTTATGATACTGATCTCTATTCAAATAATTTTTATTTTAGTACTAAGCTTAATATTTATAATTATGATAATGATGATAGTGATGAATAAAGAAAAAACATTCAAAGTACTCCATTATTACCATATGTTTTTGTACTTCCATCATGGCACATGAAGCAAGCATTTTAGCTTTCCCGTCTGGTATTAAAGTGATTAGTGAGTTTATTGCCAAATCACATTCATTTCTTTGACATACAAAAAGGTTTTTATCAGCATTGCACCTTGTTAACGATTTCACTATTAATCCTCTCTTTCTCTCAATACAGCTCTTGATTTGCTGCTTGCCATGTTAACCTTTGACCCATCAGGGAGAATCACAGCTGAGGAGGCTCTGAGAAGTCCATACTTCAAAATGTATTCATGCATCAGGGACGAACCAATAGCTACACATCCTTTCCACATTGAAAATGAAATAGATGACCTGCCACCTATTGTTATTAAGAAAATAATTCTTGAGGAATGCCAGGAGAGGACGTATACCGATGTGCCGTTTAGTGGTCAAACTGAGAATGTTTGTGATGAGAGGGAAGACTATTCCAGTGGCAGTTCAGACCTACTGCAGTCTGACTCCAATGGAGGTTTGGGTTCAAGCAGTGATGAAGAAGTGAAGGAAGCATGTATAGACAATGCATTCTTGAATAGGATGGTTAGCGTGGGCAACAATAGGAGTGACGGTAGTGAGAAGAATGAGACAGAAGAGAGCGAGAAGTCTGATGATGAGGAGAAAGAGGCTAAATGGGAGGATTTCAAGGAAATGATGTCCAAGGATCCAAACAATCTGGAGGATAGAGACGACCAGGAAGTAGACACCTATGAAAAGGGTTCTGTTGAGTCAGATAATGAAGGTAGTGAAAAGTCAGAAGCAGATGACCAGATCAGAGAGAAGGGCAACAATCAAGATGATGAAGAAAAGAGAGGGTCAAAGGAAGATCTTCTGATGGAGAAATCAGAAGACTATGACACAGGAGACAACAATAAGAAAGAAGAAGAGAAAACAGAGGAAGGGGCTGTGTCCAAGACAGAAAGGAAAGAAAGTGTTGTATTTATGGATTATGAGGCTGTAGAGAAAGCCTTTGGGGATAAGTTGCAGAAGGAGAAGCTGAATGAACAGCTCTGCAACAGAGAATACGAAGATGGAAGTGTCAGGAAGAAGGAAACTGGTGAGAACAAAGAGGTAGATTTAACTGACACTAAAGATATCTTGCTGGAACAGCAGAAGAGTAAAGGAAAGACACTGGATGACTGTCTAGAGCTTGGCATGTTGAGGCTGAGCGAAACTTCACCTACCCCAAAGAACATAGATGTGGTGCTGGACAAACAGCTCAATGTCCTTGATGAATCCAAAGGCAACCAGGAATTCAATGACAAAAGTGAGTTTGTGGAACAAATAAGAACAGACAACACAGCGGTGTGCAATGAAAAGGTCAATGAGCTTCAGAAAGTGCTATGCAACACACAAACTGAGAAGAAGCAAAGTAGGCCAAGGAAGCCTGACCTCAAGGAGGTCCTCTATGTGGACATTCCTAAGGCATCTGCTAGTATTTCACCCAGGAGTTCCCCTAGGGGACAGGGTAAGGAGACAACACGGAGAAACAGTCTGTCTCCAAGAGAAAGGAGTGTTAGGCCAAAGAAACGAGATTGGTATTACTCTAAACATTAACCTTTATTTTGTGTGCTTTTTATCTACATTGATTTTATACTTTGATATGGACCATTTTATCAAAGAATGTCAATCATCTCTCATTCTCACTATAAGTGACATTAACTTCAACATGGATTATGAAAAAACTCATGGTGCTCCCAGGACATGTCCAGTTGAATTCCAGGTAAAAGTTGAATTCTATTCCAAAGTGGCTTGAGTAAACTCAGTAGAAAATTCGTTTTAAGTAACAAAGAGAGGCTATTCAAACTGATTCATAAATGCCTGTTTGAAATAAAATACAAAATCAATAATTCACAATTTACGAAATCCCTGTAAGGCCTAATTTTTTTTTTTTCTTTCAACAATACAATATACTGCCAAGTAAGATGTGAATCATCATCATTATTCTATCAGCACAAACATAGAGTCTTCTTTCTTTTTTTTACCATGCTGTATATTTGATGTCAAGATGAATGGCATGCTATACTGTTATCCCTGAACATAATTTGTTAGCCTGATTAGTTTGGTTTTATTTCTCGATATTAGGGCCCACCCTTACGAAGAGATGTCATTGATCTAATCAATACCAACCATGGGAAATTAGATGTAGTAGCACCATCATGCTTGATGCAGTAGTCCCTTCAAAAGTGCTCCTTCAAAAGTGTCAAACACTCATGCATGTATCATTGTTATGACTGACCAGTATAGTCCTCTGTCTACATAGGGACAGTGGGGGCATCCCCTTGATAAAGAATTATTCCATTGCTGGCTTTCCATATTGATTGCTTAAGTAGATAATCACACCTCACAAATCACATGACCTAGAACATGTGCAATTCCACATTATTTACTGATAAAAACTGAGTTAAGATCATGATATAACATATTTTAAAATGATTTCATTTTATGTTTATTAAAATGATTGCATAAAATGGCAGCTCAAATGTTTTTATTTTTATTTGACAAATTTAAGTGTACTTGCTACTGATGAATACTTTGTCCAATGTTGATATTTGTTGTAAGCTATTGGCACGTCAGCTTAATTTTTAGTCACACAATGCTTTTTTAATGATATAGAAATTAAGAATTGTGTTTTTTTTGGTGAGCACTTTGAAGTCCATACATTTCAAACATTGTCTGCTGCCCTGAAATTATAGATTTCATTTTGAGTATATGTTTTTGTTTATTTCTTGCCATTTTCTTTCCCAAATAATGCCACTTCTCTAATTTATACAGTGAAGAGTTTGCTGTGTTGATTCTCATAAATAAAGTGAACCCTGATTTTTTGTATCTTGGTTTAATGAAGTGAAATCCTATTGGATACAAAAACATGACCAGAGACTTGTAGCTTGTTTTTTGAATAGTTGTTCCCTTAAACAAAACTAAGTATTGGAAAGCTTTTAATGCAAATTTATAAAATCATTACATTTTTAAAACTTTAACTCTTGAATGAAAATCTCACTCTTTGTCATCCTTCTCTTTTTTTCCTCCTCCTCCTCCTCATTACCCTCTTCCTCTCTTTTTCTTTCTTCTTGTCCTCCCATCACTCCCCATTTTCCTTTACCTTTTAAATGCCCTTTGAACAATGTTTCTATTGTTTTTAAAGTCTAATATTTTAAACAGTAGTAGACTGTTATGAATTGTCTTCTTTGAAGTTTGTGAAGTATCATTCATAGATGAACTTTTTTTCTCTCTCTCTCTCTTCAGACACGTAGATATGCCCATTCAACTCTTTCACATGCTTGGGGAAATTAAATCTGTGAGGTATTCGTGTGTATCATTCATTGCCAATAGAGACTTTGGCTTGAGTATATTTTCAAAATGTGTCTGGTTGCACATTAAAAAAGTAGATGGTTTGCATACTTGGATTGCATGTTATTGCCTCTCATGTTTGATAGGTATTTTGTCATTAACATTTGGTATTGTTATTGTTTTTGTTGCATTTCATTTAATGCTTTGTTATTTTTACTTATCTTTGTGTGAAATAATTATAGGAATTGTGCCATTCACCCAAATACTGTGTGCAATGTAGGTATAAATTTTGTGATTTGTATTCCAATGTCACTTCCAGTGTTGATATTTTATTCCCATTGATCATTATTTGGAAAGGAGATGAAGTCATGTGATAGTAATTTGTATCTTAGACCCCTTTCATAAACCCAATTATGCGGCTAATAGCAGCATAATTTGGTCGTAAAATTGGAGGAGGACAAGAGTTATCCGCATTATTTTGATGCTGCTATTATCCGCATAATAGCAGCATCGGGACAAGATTTTGATGTTATAAACGCATTTCCAAATAATGCGGATAATTGCCATGGTGCAGTCACAAGGTCACCCTTTTCCAACACAACCGCATCGGAGGGGGCGTGCCCAGTTGTCATGACGATTATCCGCCTTTTTCAGGATGGACGCTCGTAAAAATAATGCGGCTTATTTTCGGAGTTTGTGAACACAATTTTTATTGAATTATCCGCATTACTCTTAGGCGGCTAATTGGAGGATAGGTTTATGAATAATGACACTATTAAAAAAATAGTCATTTCTAAAGTTAGTTACCATATACTTCAAAGTATAACTCTCAAATCATTTTTATGATGACCAAGAGATGTTTAAAGGACAAGTCCACCCCAACAAAAAGTTGATTCGAATAAAAGGAGAAAAAAAAATCAACAAGCATAACACTGAAAATTTCATTTAAAAAAAAAGATGTAAAATAAGAAAGTTATGACATTTCAAAGTTGGGCTTAATTTCACAAAACTGTTATATGCACATCCTGAGTGGTGTGCAAATGAGGAGACTGATGACATCATCCACTCACTATTTCTTTTGCATTTTATTATCGGAAAGTAGACGTATTCTATTTTTCTCATTGTCAAGTGAAACAACAATTAATTCCTCCTTGAACATGTAGAATGAGCTTTGTTTAATATGATTCAGTCAAGTTGGTCCTTACTTTAAAGCTGTAAAAAATGAAATATTCTATAATTTGAACATTAAAAAACAAAAGTAAGAGTGAGTAAGGGACATCATTGAATGTCTCATTTGAATTTTGCATAACACTAGTGAAAAATAAGCAAAACCTTAAAATGTCATAACTTTCTTATTTTGCATCCGTTTTTGATGAAATTTTCAGCGTTTTGCTACTTTGATTTTTCTCTATTTCTTCAAATCAACATTTTTCTGGGGTGGACTTCATGAGCCATGAATGTGAAAAAAAAAACAGTAAGTTTTTGCATCTCAGAACATAGTATGCTTGGATGTCTTTCTTCTTACGAGATTTGTAGGTTATATCAAATTTATGTTCCTTTCCTCCAGAAATGTTCAAGATTTTATGAGAAGAAAACTTTTTTTTTATTTGTTTGAGTTCATTATGATAATTTTTAAAAGCTTGTGAAAAGTACATTGTGCTTGCTATGTATCAATTTCATTGAATTTACTCTCTTTTTTGGTGGGAGAGATGAAGTTACTTTTATTTATTGAAAATACAGGATCATGAATGTAAGAAATACATTTGAAGAAAGTATGTCACATTTAACTTTGTATCAATTCAAAAATTAAACATCAATTGTGATGTTTGTTAACAAATTGAAATGATTCTCTTGTCTCTTTCTTATTTTGTAGATTCTCTTTCTGTCCAAGTGAGAAGTGTCCTTACATTTAAAACAACCAGGATTAGGATTATAGGATTATAGATAAGTTATTACACAATGATATTTTGCCCATTATAACTTCTCTGATTTGTAGTGGTTGTAAGATTTATATCTTATATGATTATTTAGTCAAATATGTAAAGAAAGATAGAGAGGGAAAAGGAGTGGGGGTGAGATAAGAGGGGGAGAGACAGACAAGAAAGACATAAGAGGGAAGAGTGTGAGAGGGGGCGAGATATAAGGGGGGGGGGGGAGTAGGAAGAGATTGAGATGATTGGAGCCTGTCGCCAGGAAACTATGGTTAACTATAAAATATTTTTTCTTATACTGTCCTCGTCAGTGTCAAAGGAATACAGCTTTTGAATTATGAAAACGAATTGGAATCCAATGCAAATGAATTTTGAAGAGAAATAAATTTTATTTTCGATGAGCATGACACTTCTGGAGCGTTTCGTCAACATTATTTTGTCATCTTGACAAGATCTAAAAACGTTCCTTGATTTTGTTTAAGCTAAGCACATGTGTCCGACTGTTGCTATGGTAACTGTCGGATTAACCAGACTTGTGTCTGTTTAAAACATCCGACAAATCAGTTAAAGGGATGATCCAGGCTGGAGATATTTATATCTCACTAAATAGAGTAAAATTCACCGAGCAAAATGCTGAAAATTTAATCAGAAATCGAATGACAAATGACGAGGTTATTGAAAGTTAAAGATTTGCATTATCCCCGTAAAACAGTTCTCGGCATGTCTTTATGAATATTCATTAGGTTGGCTGATGATGTCATATCCCCCACTTGTTCTTTTATATTAATATATGAAATTAGGTTTATTCATTTTTTTCTACCAAGAACTAAAATAATTGGATTGACAACTGATTAAGTGCATTTGTTATTTATTGCCGCAACTTATTTTGTCAAAATGGAGACATCATTTTCGTAATTGGAATAAAATGAAACATTTGTTTTATGTAATAACATCAGAAAAATAAAAATGGGGATGTGACATCATCAGCCCACCTAATGAATTTTCATGACGATGTGCATATAACTTTTCACAAAATATTGATAAACTTACTTAATAAAATTCATTAACTTCGTTACTTAATAATAATGATGATGATGATGATGATAATAATAGTCAGTTCTTTTATAGCGCATCATGACACATCATGAATAACGTCTCTATGCGCTTCCAAAGGACATGGATATCAATAAGGGTGTAGCTCAAGTAGCCTTCCGGCGCTCGGCATTTCAAGGAATAAATTCCTGCCAGGTACCCATTCACCTCACATGGGTTGAGTGCAGCACAATGTGCATAAATTTCTTGCTGAGTATGCCGTGGCTGGAATTTGAACCCACAACACTCTGTTTCAAAGTCCGGAGACTAATCCACTGGGCCACAACGCTCACAACGCTTATTTGTTATCCGATTTTGATGAAATTTTCAGCATTTTGCTTTGTGAATTTTACTCTATTTATTTAGATATAAATATTTTCATCCCGGACCATCCCTTTAATGAAAACGCTTCCTTACTGTACACAACAAGGAATAGTACCTCGTTCCCACTGTCACGATTCGCACCACTATTGAAACCTATAAGATCGTGTTAGATATCATTAGATTCTGAGGTAAGTTGTGAATTCTGCCTTTAAAATTACACCTCAATCAGAGAAAATGAGCATCTGTCTGGGCCAAGGTCCTCATTCTTGCTTTATTAACATAATTTTGCTTTATTTCATAAAATATGGATTGGTTTTCCTACCCCTATATGCATAAAACATGGCTTTCTGGTAAAACTTTGTTGATGGCTGATCGTCAAAGTGGAGCGATATAGCCTACTCTTTTAGGAAAAAAAGGGGGAGGGTTCCAACTAGGTGTCAAGGCAGGGCCGTCCTCGAAGTGAAAACTTGTTCGTTTCATCCCAATATCATGGAAATGGCAAAGACAATAATTCAAACAAAGTATTGGTGCTTGTTATTCCTACGTCATTAATTGATTAAGGAGCCATCAGAGGACAGAAATTGAATTATGCTGGAAAAGTTTCTCATTGAAATAGAGATACCGCTCAAAATAACGATTTGAGGTCGGGGCAACCTCTCTTCAAATTGTTGCATGCTTGAAGTAATTATTCCATTCATTTCAATAAACTGTCAAAAGAGAATCCGAGCTTAATTAATTAATTATTAATAACTGTGATTAAGTTGTAAAAACACGGATCATCTTTTCGTTCTCGTTTCTTCCTGGACGCGCTTCATAATAGATAGGCAAATAAACCTATCATAAAAAGTAGGCCTATTAGTAGAAATAGGTCCAGAGATTGAGGGTGGGGGGTTGGCGTCATGAAATTCCTCATGTGAAAAACGTAGGCCTATTGTACTTTCTTAGCCTTAAGGCCTGGTCACACTGCCAGAGCGTTGTTGGAGCGGTCGTGGAGAGGTAGGGAGAGAGGGTCGAATTTCGCTCACAAAATTGGGGGGGGGGGGGGGGAATCGAAATCGAAAATGGTGAACGGTAGCGAGCGGTGATGATTTTTTTCTCTCCGCTCCGGGTCTCCGCTCCACGACCGCTCCAACAACGCTCGGGCGATGTGGATGTGACCAGGCCTTTATATTATACCTTTATATGCAACTAATTGCTTTCGGAAGTGCAGGGGATCTGTTACGATTGGTCTTTCGTAGCAGTGATGGCGAAAAAGTTTTGAGCAATCCATTTTCTATGAAATTCTAATCCCAGGGCCAATCTCTCACTAACATAATATCGTGTCGTTTCACACATTAGAACTTCTAATTGAGATTTTTGAATAAAATGCTAAGTTTTAATTCACCGTAGCGTACCTAAGGGGGGGGGGGGGGGCTCCGGGGCAGACTGCCCCCCTGACGAGTCACAACTCATGCAAATCTCTGCCCCCCCCCTGACGAGTCAAAACTGATTCCTGACGAACCACAAGTGGCCCCCTTCTTTGAACTTGAAGACTTGTTTTTTTTTTGCTTGTCAATTTTTTTGGCAGACGTACGAATTGCCCCCCTGGAAAATCCTAGGTACGCCATTGAAGCTTTTTCCTTACCCCTCCCCTTCAGGTCGGATCAATTAAATCATGCATCGATCCGGCCGGATCTATCCTCGCTCTTTAATTCTTGTCATATGGCATATAATTATGAGTACATCAATGCCTTTATCTGTAACTAGAGCTGAAAAAAAGACAAGTACCGGATCCACAAGCTTTTCTTTTTCTAAATTTCGATCCTCAGTCACCTAAATCAACTCAGATGACGTCATGCGTAATGTGTTCTTGACCCGGGGTTCTTGACAATGACCGAGAGAGATTAGAAGAAAACCCGGTTCGAATTCTTGGTAGAGTTGACAATAACTGGCAGATCATTGAATAAGATCGGAGGGGTATTGTTCGCACCCCATGAGGTCAAAGGTTCCATTATACCATCATCATGAGTTAACCATAGGTACGTGTAGTTACGTAGTGCCAATGTATAGATGCTGTGTGGGTAGAGCAAGACGTGGATCGTGTGGCTAGCTCCAACAGTTGAAGAAGAGTCTGAATTTTAGTAGAGAATTGTTATGACATACACCTATGAGTAGAATAACGGTCAGAAATAGTTTTGGACGAGCAAAGGCTCGGCAGTAAGGATCGAAAGGATAATCGCCTCAGACAGAAGTTAGGAATTTACCGCGATCCTCATTCTCGGATTTGGAACTCCAACGCAAACCGTACCAAGCGCAAGTTAATCGGGAGTCAACTCTAAGGGAATAATAATAATCTTCAATATAAGTTAAAACTAGAACAGTTTCATGGAATATTTAAGAATGATGATCTTTAAAGACGTGTAGCAGAAAATTCAATGTACATTTGCGAGTAATTGGAGGTGTTCCATGAGTAAGACTGTTGTTAAAAACAGAGAAAAACACAGCTTTATGATGGCTTCTTGGAGGACTTGTGCAACTCTTGCAGCGTTCACATTAGTGGTAGTGTGTTTCTGGTGCGTGATAGCTGAGGAGGTTTTCACCCATCACTTTGCCCTGATCGTACGGGGAGGACAAACCAAAGCAGACCGTCTTGCAGAAAAATATGGCTATATAAATCATGGACAGGTATAATAAAATTTAACCAAGCGTATGAGTTGTGTAGAATTAATTGAAAATTGTGTTTGATTTGTGCTCTGGTTTATTGGTTGTCTGTAGCAATGTTTAATTTTTTTTTTAATTTCAAGCATGATTAAATGAAAGATCTACTTTCTATTAATTCTAAAAATAGTAAAAAGCAAAAGTTGCATTGTAAAAACATTTTACAAATCTGTTAAGCAAGTTAAATCCATATGAAATTATGTATTGTCTTCAGTATTTCCATTAATGCTCTTAATTCATAATCAGAGTTCAAGTGTGAAGTGTATGATTTTACAACTGCACTTTTTTGTGGCGGGGGGGGGGGGGGGGCAGCAGCATGCACACATAAACTCTTTCAAGAGAAGTGAGGGAGTGAAGCAACCAAGTTTGGGCAACTGCGGCCTGTTTCATGCTGTGTATGGCCATTATTCCCCCTCTAATGTTTTGAGGCTTCATGTAGTTGGTTCATCTGTAACAAAAATCCTAGCCTTTTTATTGAATGATTTGTCTAACATGGTCTACTAATAACCTGATTTTACTGATGCTTGGTTTTTATTCTTATTTTCGATATCTCTTAGCATAAAATGATAAAACAAGTAGTGGAAATATCATGTACATGTACATGTCAGATTTATAAAGAAAAAAGGAAGTTGTGGAATTTTTCACACATGCAACCTGATGATGTTTTCTATGTAAAGTTTTTACTTTTTTTAGATTGTAAAACTGAAAATTTTTTTTTTAGTTAAATTGAGACAAACCGGCCCCACTTCTATTTTAGACTGGGCAAGCAGGATACATGAAATGGTATAGAAACTTATACACAGGTACATGAACATTGATTGATATGTACCTACTTATTGTCATGGATGTACATGTACAGTAGGCATAACTTTCCCAGCTTTTCTGTAATATGGATTCTCATGAAATTAAGGATTACATATTAAAGGTATGAAGGCTTTAAAGGAAACCAAAACCCCAAAAGAGAAGCAATCTTATTGGAAACAATAAAATGAGAGGAACAATTTAAAACAAGTTAACAAAAAAAAATGGTTACAGAATAAGCGAGTTATGGAAGTTTGAAAAGTTTTGTTGTACTTTCTATGGGAATCCTCAAATTGGCAATCATGCTTCAAAATGGCTGATTTTGTGGACAACCCTCCATTTGTTTTGTACACATATTTTCAGATTTTCCCTTTATTTTACAGATTTCACATCATCTGCTCCTGACCTTGACATTTGTGGTGTGAATTATATTTTCCCATGACATATATGTTATGGTATGCTCAGAATGAGGCAATATGCAATTTTAAAGATAATAGGGAAAATCTGCAAAACTATTGGCAATGCAACAAAATGTGTGAGGTCACTTGTGAACAACTCTCCCCATTACATGTATTTCTCTTAAACTGCCTCTTTCATCACATCTATCAGTAGATCATGTATTCTTTCAATAGGAGTGCATGTCATACAGATTTTTATAAAATACATCATGGATAAAAAGTTTGTATCACCATATTAAAAGCAAAAAGAGACATTTTGGGGGTACATTGTATTTTAGAGTCCATCAAAGGGAAAGTTGTTCACATGTGACATCACACACCCTTGTCGCATTGCCAATGGGAGGATCTCCATAGCATTAGTGATAGCAATATTCAAATGCTCATAACTTTCTCATTATATACATGTCTGATTTTTCTCAAATTTTGTTCTTATTTGTTTCAAACGTTTCATTCCCCTTTAACCTTGAGGATGAAACTATTTTTACTCCCCATTACAGATTTTTCCAAGGGATCTTGTCAAAATTACCCCCTCCCCAAATTCCCTAGATTTCAGGTTTGTTGGAGAAAGATTTGTGAACTACCCCAAGTATTGAATATAAACACCATGTATTTCTGGAAAATAAATGATAAAAAACCCATATTTCAATGATTTTTCTGATTCCCGCTCAAAAGCAAGTCCATAAAATATGCCCCTTTCCCCAACAATAATTGGCAATGCGTATGCACAGAAAACCACATGATTAAGGTGGAAAAGTGGACTTTTTTGTAAGGTAACACTTCTTTAATACTGCCAGGTTCCTTCAAGAGGATAGAATGCCCTGAGTCAAAAGTTCCTTTACAACATTTTCTTCAATAGCAGTCAGGTTAAATGTCCATCTCTTCTCTTCCAATGTCCAGATTGGAGCATTAGAAGACCATTACTTGTTCAGTCATAAGAATGTTTTCAAACGATCAGCTGAGGCCAGCACTGGAGACCATATAGATATAGCCGATGAACCAGAGGTTTGTTACTTGATTAATTATCCTTTTCATTTCCTTTGCTCCCTTTTTCATTTTTTTTTCAAAATGTGAAAGAATTGAGGTTTGTTACAGACATTCCCACTTTTTTCAATTTTGAGGAAAGAATCTTCATTTTGATTATTCCATAGCTACTATTAGTGTTAATTGATTTGCCTATAGATATTTCTTTATATTTTGGTGACACTTTCCTATTAGAAGTTCTGTCTTTAAATTATAAATTTTTATTTTAGGAAAGTTTGGAGGTATTGCAATTTCATGTTTTCTGTGAAACTATAAAAAAGTGGTTTATCACCATGTTGTGTTTGTGAACATGGAACTGGAGCAATCGGCTTTTTTTTTGGAGAGGGGGGAGGTTGAGTGAAAATAAATATTTCTTCATTCAGATTATCAATCAGAAATAATAACCCCAAAGGAATAGTGACGTCACTTGAAAATTGTATTTCTCTCAAAAGTCGTTTGAATCAAGTTCACACTGTAAGGATTTGTTTCATGTGTATATGTTTTGAAAAGTTAACCCACATTTTTATGAACACATGAAAGGCAATTAATATACCTACATGCATGATTTTATACTGAACATCTCATTATTTTCAGTAAGTGGGGAAATGTCATATTTGTTGATGAAAAAATCTCAGCATGTTTGTTTAATTCCACCATATGACGTATATAGCCAATTTCAACACCCAGCCTGGTTAAACAATAGAGAGTCAGGAAATCAGTGATTTATTTGGTTTGTAAATACCAAAATTAATTGGATTCATTGAATGATGAAGTAGCTGCTGCCAACTATGAAATTAATGAATAAAATTCTAGTTGAACGAGTTAAAGATTATGCCTATAGACATAGTTGAAATATATGTGTGTAGTTTAATAGAGCTACATGTATTTCCTCAAATAAAGATAATATATATTTTACACTTAAACAATTACATCTACTATACATGTACTTCAGTTCTGGCACCTCCCCCCCTGCTTCTACATGTACTGTATCATACATGTAATTCCAAGTCATAGATTATTTATTAATTTTATGTACATGAGGGTGCCCTAAAATGATTACGATGTGAGGGATATTAACTAAAAGTGTGTTTTAATGGATAAACTTGCATATTTTACATGAAAATTTATTTTGACTATTTGTCTCTGGGTCAAAATGAAACTTCTGTTTCTTATGGTCTTGTTAAATATTTAATAAACATCTTCTCAAACATGGAATGGGCTTCAAATTTCAGGATAAAATCATTTTCTGTTGCTTAAACAATGTGTGTTTTTAACTCTTAATATGGTTAACAGATTTCTATAATCCAATATTCACCTGTACATGTATATTTATATTCAATGAATTATCACATTTAAAAGTTATTTATTATCCCTTTTCAGGTGGAATGGTTTGAGCAACAAGTATCAAGAAAAAGAGTGAAGCGAGACATGACCCGATTCTCCGATCCTCTGTGGCCTAACCAGTGGTACCTGGTAAGTCTATTCTCTGCAGGGGGTTACATGTGGCAAGGGATGCATGGGGATTGTTTGTACAGCTCAATTCACTACCTGTCTTGAACTTCGACATTTTCCTCACTTGATGGTTTAATTAGACCCCATTCTCGTCTTTATTCTTAAACTTCTGGAAGGTTTGTAGACACCGGTATTGTGGAAACATGTAAGGAGTATTAGTGATGAGAATGCTCAAAGTGGTCTTGGAATGCAAAAACCAACCTTGTGATATGATTTCCGAAATTGCTTTGGCTTGTTAAACTGGTTTAAGAGTAAATGTTTGGGAAGTGTTGCACACTACTACATGTAGTAGGGGAAGGCGGGGTAAGTTGTGACAGTTTTTGCTTTTTGCATGTTAGAATTGATATGATTAATAATCTTGTCAAAATAAGTACCTTGCCTTGAAATTTAATTCTTCTGAAATATTTTCCACCTATATATAACTTTCTATCCCCACACTGAAAGTCATCGTGACCTTTGAAAAAAACGATGTCAAATGGCTCAACTTGCCCCATATATGGGGTAAGTTTGAGCCACCTTCTGGGGTAAGTTGAGCCACAAAAACTATGTACAAAATGTATGAGGGGAGAACCAGCATGTCAAGTTGTTGTTTAAAGTCTTTTCACTTGCTAATTCTCAAATACTAACATCCTTTAAAAGGAAAAGAGCAGTCATGTAAATTGCTCCTTTCAGCCAGCATTTCAATCGATTTTTATGGTTTGTTTGTTTTTTAAGATACATTACCATAGGAATTACCATGGCTCAACTTGCCCCATGCTGTTTGGCTCAACTTACCCCAGTCCGAACTAAGTGCGATAATTTTGTATCCACACATTTATTATGCATCCATCATATAAAAGACTATGACAAGAATGAAGATCAATACCTGGACTAATAATGTTGTTATCATGTCTTTATTATATTTAAAGACGTGTGTGTTTATAAAGCACTTATCTATTTCACACTCTTTTTTACTTTTTTGGCTGAAATTCATATTTTTCCCTCTAAAAAACTACTTTTTGTTTCAAAGTTGAAAACAATGTGGTGGGGTTAGGGGTTATGCTATGGGTCATCAATACATGACACCACCACAATGTCTGACTCATTCATTATTGGCCTGGGGCTGGTGGCTCAACTTGCCCCTATGCTCAACTTACCCCGCCTTCCCCTACTTATTACAAGATGCTAGAATGCTACAAGTGCTGCTCTGTTTATTCGTTGGCCCACTGCATGCAGTGGCATACCTAGGATTTTCCACAGGGGGGGGGCAAATTCGTCTGCCCAAAAATTGTACAAGGAAAAAAAAAAAGGTCTTCGAATTTCGAACTATTTATTTATGTATGTAAGTATGTATTTATTTATTTATTCATTCATTTTTTTTATTTGTTATTTTTTTTGGGGGGAGGGGGATGAAAGTGGCTTCAGCCTTGATAACTTTCGTTTTACACATGTTTACTATTAAATATGGATTGTGTACTGATTTATTTAATACACATTGTTTATCATGTGGTTGATTATTTGAATATATTCTAAAATGGTAGAATCATAATATCCCATTGTACATGTATATGTTACAGTACCGATATGTGTATTTTCTTTGAAATGTTCCAGTTCATTTTTTAGGAGATCACTCCTGTTTAATGACTATAGTTTAGTACGAGTGATTTACATGTATGAGTGATTTAGTGAATCAATTTCATTTCCAGACACTTTTGTACTCATGAATGATCATGTACTGTAATTTTTCTCAGCTTCCGTTTCATTTTTCTCAACTTCCGTCTTTGCTTTTCTTAATATTTTCCAAAGCTTATTACAAATAATAAGCCTGCTTATGTTTTCAAAAGGTGAAAATTCCCTGGAGGAGGAATCCGGATCTGTAACGTCATTGAAACTGAAAATACTTGACTTGACTCACCCACAAAAGAGTTTTCCCCAAAAAACCCAGTGGGGGAAATAACAGATATGCACCTGCAGGTGATTTCAAAACATGAAAGGAAACGGGTTGAATGCTAATAATAGATTACATTGTAAAGATGATAGGGTGTGTGTTAATAATGAAATATTTCGATGGCACATTAGAGTGGCTTGATGAGCAGTATTTGTGTGTTTAGTATTTAAAGGTCAAGTCCACCCCAGAAAAATGTTGATTTGAATAAATAAAATAGAGAAAAATCAAACATGAATAACCCTGAAAACTTCATCAAAATCGGGTGTAAAATAAAGTTATGACATTTTAAAGTTTCCCTTATTTTTCAAAAAACAGCTCTATGCTCGACTCAGTGATATGCAAATGAGAGAGTCGATGATGTCACTATTTCTTTTGTTTTTTATTGTTTGAATAAAAAATAATACAATATTTCAATTTTTATGAATTCGACAATTAGGACCCCCTTGCTTGAACCACAAAATTTTAAAATAATTGAATTACATGTGTTCAGGGAGGAATGAAACTTTGTTTCACATGACAGTGACAAGATAATCAAAATATTTCATATTTCACATAATGAAATACAAAAAAATAGTGAGTGGGTGTCGATGTCATCGGTCCCCTCATTTGCATACCGACCAGGATGTGCATATAAATATTTTGAAAAATTAAGCAAAACTTTAAAATGTTTTAACTTTCTTATTTTACATCCGATTCTGATGAAATTTTCAGTGTTATGTTTGTTTGATTTTTCACTTTCTATTCAAAGCAACTTTTTGTTGGGGTGGACTTGTTCTTTAAAAGCCTTTCCCCCTACATGTAGTTAAAAGAGAACCTTTGTTTTCCCAGACACAAATTTGACAATTACTAAAAACACTCATGCTTGTAAAACCTTTCTATTTTTTTTAATTGTTTTTAAATTTATTCCATGAATTTTCATTTTGCCTTTCAGTTTTGATATTTGAAAACATCATTTTAGATTCCTAACAAGCCAATCCAGTTATTTTCCATAATGCCAGAAATGACAATTGATTTACTTTATAGATTCATTTTAGTTTTCCCTCATACCTGTTTTCATTGGTAAATTGTTTGTCTCTCAGCTACATGTATAATGTTTGCATTGCACATGTAAAATGTATTTCCATTCCAAGACTTTACATGCCTTTATAATTAAACTGTAGGCCCTTCACATGCCAGCCTAATTGCTTTGTTGATTTATTCTTTGAAAGAAACGCACAAAGCATGATGTTGTTCCTTTATTTGCTCTCTTCATTCAATTCAAGGTTGTATTTGTTTGAGTTGGCATTCACCTGTACACATTTTTTTTTTCTGGAGAATAACACCATTGTGATATACATGTAGCCTACATGTACATTTACTGCTGTGCAAAATTTGGTGAAAATGACATGGATTTAATTTTAACTGTGGAACGTCCTTAATACATATGTACTTTATATCCTCCAAATTTAAGGTTATTTCATGTTGAAATAAAACTTGAAAGAATGCCTTTACAGTAAGGGAAAATATTGTCAGATTTTTATTTTATTTTCAAAATCTTCTAGGTACTAATATTGACAATGTGGGCCTTCATTTGTGGGGGTTATACATTGCCAATAAAAAACAAGGAACTCCCTGGCAATATTTTTTTTTTCATAGAAACATAACCTGACAGCAGGGGTGTGTCTAATAAACGGGTGTCCTTTGTTGTAGACCTACACTTGAATAATAGGAAGTAATTTCCATAAGTAGGCCTACTGCTCTTGGTTTCATATTAATTTATGAATATGATTTATCAACATATTTAATAAGGAAATAACTTTTTCATAAAGTAAGATACATGTATGTGATTATATCCTAATAATGTGTACCTGTACTTAAGATGTGGTTTTGATATGTTATTAGCTCAAAGTCTGGTTTATATACATGTACATGTATGCCTACATATTCTCAACAGGGGCTACGGTACCAGGGCCCAGGGTGTGGGTACATGCACTTCAGCCCCCACTTTTCCCAAAACCGTGTACAAAAACATGAAAATGACCATTGTGATTTTGAATGTTTGCATAAGTCAGTCCCCTCTTTCAAAACCATTCCGCTGCCCCTAATCAGTAACAAGTAACTGTCTTTTGCTATTGGTCAATAAATCAAAGATATTGAAATACTATTGAAAATACTTTTCTTTCATACATGCATGGACCTACATGTATTTGTGATAGCTAGGTCCATGATACATTCAAGTTGCAACTGCAAATTTAAGTTTGGACATTTATAAAGGTTTATTTCATTTTTGTACAGTGTACATCATGTTCATGAAATCATATTTTGTAATCTTGTTATGTACCTGTGCTTGTCAGGTGTTTTATATGAACATAGCCTTTGCCCCCTACTGCACCCACCCACACGGTGTACATGTATGTAACTACAATAGTAGTGTTGTTTAGTCCATTTCATCATCACTAGTCGGATTCAGAGCTACCCTTTTGTTGTGGGTACAAGACAAATTCCCAACTGACAATTACTTGTTGACAATAGACTGTTTAAAGGGCATCCAGTGGTATAATCCCATGTTGCCAAAGTTTACATGGTGCAGGTAGGCGTAGAAAAAAGGGGTGAAAGGGCATTTTGTTAAAAATCTGAACTCAGGGAAAATTTAAAGAAAAGTATCTTTGCAAAATATAGAGATGAGATATCTAATATTACTCAAGATTCTAGACTATTTGCTCCCAAAAGTGGCAGCTGCATGATGTTCCTTCCAGCTGCTAAACCGTTCACTCATAATTGTACACATGCAAACAGCAGGTTTTGTAGCTAGTCTTTGCGTGGAGGCACACCTGCTTATCAAAGTTTCAGTCAGGATATTTGCCTGCATGTAGACTCCCAGCAAGGGGCGGGGGCTATGACAAGGTGGTGGTCACATGCTACATTTACATGAAGGACAGACAAAATTTAATGAAATAACTGTGAAAGGTGTGTTCAAAATGCAAAAATCAGGGGGAAAGGGTTTAGTTTTCAACAGCCTGGATAAAGAGTAGGCCTACAATGTACATATATACATTTTTTCTTTCACCAACGTGAAAATAGGTTATTAGGGTTTTTTGAAGAAGAAGAAGGGGATGAAGAAGGAGAAAAAGAGAAGTACAGTGAGTGGAATACAAAATATTGCACAGTGAATAAAATAACATTGCATTCAAAATTTCAAGGCATGAAATTTACTTCTCTGTAATCATGGAGCAACATGTACATGTAGCTCCATGGTATAATCACAAACCTACAATACATGTACATCCAAAAAGTTTGATGGGTGATTGTTTAATTTCCTTATGAGACTTGCTGTTATTGAATATTTGATTTGAGAGAAGAAATAAACTGATAAAAACACATTTTAAAACAAAGAAAAAATCTACTTGGTCCCATGTCCCACTCTTTCAATTTCTGTAGCTCGACCCGTCCATCGGTGGTCCGGAGAGGGGAGGAAAAATGCTGTGATGTAAAATAGGCACACTTACGGACCAGGGGGGCGTTTCATGAAAGGACTTGTCGGACGTTTTATCCGACAAGTCCCATTTTATCCAACAGTTACCATAGGAACAGTGCCTCTCAACCAATCAAAATCATGGAAAGATGTCAGATCTGACAACTTGTCGGATGAAAATATTGATGAAATGCTCCCCAGGTTCTTTTGCCAAGCTAATCCACTATTCCATTTAATTCTCATCAAGGTTCCAACTGGATTCGGGGCCGGCCCCCGGGCCACCGATTTCCAGATGTAACCGGGGTCTAAGTTTTATTGCAACTATGCTATTTTTACAAGCTGATTAAATAGGAGCTGAAAAGGGGCATTAAAAAATCATTTCCCCAAAGCATGCTACAGTATGTAAACGGGCACACATATATTTATGAACATTACAGATCAATTATAATAAACTGTAATATGTATGTAATGAATAATGTCACACTCAAAGTTTTCTGTTGTACAGGGTTATTTCCGATTCATTACTCCTCGATTCCAATTACATGTAAGACTCCATTGTTTATTCTTCTTCACTTGTAAGGCCTTTCATTCTGTGGTGTACATAAGTGATTTATCATGTACATGTATGTATGATTTATCATGGAGTACTATATTGTACTGTAGATGACTAAAATCAACTATGCGCCATATAGATTCATGAGCCAAAGATACATGTAGGAGGCAAAACTAGGGCAATGTAAATAACTTTGATCATGACTCTGTGTAGGCAGGCACATTTGATTGGCATGTGTCTACAAAATAAATGTGACCTGATGATCTACATGTACAGTGCATAGTTTATTCAATAATTTCTTTTCTTAATTGTCTTTATCTCACCCCTTCTTCCCAGGAGAACTTTGGAGTCTGGATACATATTTTTGAAATGAAAACAAAACGTGTTTTTGTACTGCACTTTAGACCTGTAGATAAGGAAGATTAAAGTGGGATTTGATTGCCTTTTCACATGAATTCTTAAATGCTTAATACACACACTCTGTAGAGTATCAAATTTTAACTAAATTATTTTGATGCAACAGTAAAAAATCAAATTATTATTCAAATATCAATTATTTTTCAACTATTCTTATGCAACTGTGTAGAATTCAAATGATTACTCAATCTTTGTTAGTTGACTTGTTGGGAATTTCTTTTTTGATTATTAGTATCTCCATGTACATGGTAGATTTTTATTTTCTGTTCTACATGTATCTCACACTTTTTTATTGTTACATGTACATACTTGTGTCATTGTAATACAGTACAAATTTCAAGAAAATGTACATTAAATTATAAGCGGGTTTGAAGTTTAAATCCAAGTACATGTATGATATGTTTCCTTCTAATTTTCAATCTTCTGATTATACATGTAATATTATATTTCTTTACTCATTTGCATTGTAAACATTTGATAGTAAAATGAATTATGTAATCAAAGGTATATCAATTTACATTGTTGGGAATTTCATGTACATGTAGGCCTACACCATGGACCTAAGTAGTAGGTCTGGACATGCCAACTCAAAATCACAGCCCATGATAAAACTATTTTCAGCAATACTTTGCCCTGGATTGCATTAAACTTGCAAGATTTTCTATTTAGTTTGTGTTTGCAAATGGGGATTATTCATGAATTATTAATAGTTCATAACATAATTTTTATTGTGTTTTCTCTTTCTTCAGGATGGAAATTTCAGTGGAGATTCTAAACCAATAGCAAGCATGAACATTCAGCAAGCCTGGGATAAGGGATATACTGGTGCCGGAATCGTCATCACAATCATGGACGATGGATTGGAATATACTCATACAGATATCAGGAATAGTTATGTGAGTATGATCGTGAAGATTGTACATGTATAAATGATTATACATGTAATGATTGCAACTCAGAGTGCACTTTTTTATATGCGTCTGCTTAAAGTGCCATTATTCAGGCCTGCATTATTATTTAGTTACAAAATTAGAGTATGGCCATTCAACATAAGCTGCCAAAACTGAATTGATCATTTGAACCCTGAAGAATGAAACATTGTTTGCCAAACTATATTTCATACATTTCTATCAATATTTAATTTAACCATAGTTTTATACATTGAAAGTAGTAGCATGATCATTGTTTATGTTTATGCCTACTCATATATATAATTTTTCTCTCGCCTGCATAGCAGAGCGAGAAAGCACCGCTTGTCAGATAAAATCTTAACCGAAGATTAAGTTTTTGAAATGACATCATAACTTATATAGAAAGTATATGGACCTAGTTCATGAAACTTTGCCATAAGGGCAATGAAGTATTACTGAATATCCTGCCTGAGTTTCAGGTCACATGACCAAGGGCAAAGGTCATTTAAGGTCATTGAACTTTTGCCATATTGGGAGTATTTGTTGAATTACCATCATAACTCCATCCATGATAACTCTGAAAGTGTATCTAGTTCATAAATCTTGGACATTAGAGTAATCAAGTATCGCTGAACACCCTGGCGAGTTTCAGGTTACATAACATGACCAAAGTCAAAAGTCATTAAGGTCAATAAACTTTGGCCATGTTGGAGGTAATTGTTAAATTGCTCTCATACCTTTGAAAATTTAAGGATATAGTTCATGAAATGAAGACATGAGGGTAATCAAGTATCACTGACAAGTCTAAGGTCACATGATCAAGGTCAAATGTCATTTAGGCTCAATGAACATGTAGTATTATATCATTATAAATCATGTTATTGCTGAATAATTACTTTATAGTAGTTTTCTGAGTCCACACTGCTGCTACATGAATATTGAATCACGTAATGCTGGCGAGACTGCCAGAGGCACCCCACTTGTTTTAAACTGTTATTGTTAGGGCCTATACTTCAATCTTTCTTTATCATTGTTATCCAAGCTCTTTTGGTAAATCAAACATTTATCAGTATCATAACTTTTGATGCACTGTACATTTTTTTCTACACTAGTCCAGATATTCAATGTGTTGATTGTGCAGTATTTCAGTATAACACAAAATTAAAAAGGCATTGCTGATACACATTAGATTTCAATTAGTCACCCATCACTTGTCTGTTTATTAGTCGTTACCGACGAAGGTTAACCATAAAATGTAACTGAAATACATTGTAGGCCTGTCCTTGTCCATGCTACAAGCTCACCATGCATTATTGATTTGTATTTCCCTCTGCTGACTTCATTAAAAAGCTTAAAGGATAGTGGGCTTGTTACATGTTTATTGACTGAATGGATTTGAAGGGAACTGGTTATACAATGTACATGTATTGGACACATGCATTTTGTATTTGACTATACTAGATATGAAAACATTCAAAACAGTATGTTACAGGGAATTCAATATGTTGAATGATTTCACCAATGAATTCAGCAGTCTTAAGAAAGTATAATATAGTTGTGTTGAAGCTCTTCTCTTGACCCTTGATATCCCTAGTGATGAGAACAACTTATACCCTATCATTTTCAAACCAATGAAAGCAAATTATTCTATGGTTAAATTAAAGAAGGATAATTCACAGAAACTGAAAAGTTTTTCCACTGCACATAAAATACCTCCACCCCCTGCTATTCTTCATTTTTATAGAGTGTAGAAAAATGAGTCATCTGTGACAATCAAATCATTGTCCCTGTTGGTTAAAAGCAGACTGTAAAGAATGTTTGAAAGTCCAAGGTGAGGTTAACCCTGAATAAAGAAACATATTTTATACCCAATCTTAAGCCAAATTACCAATACACCGTATGCCATAGCAATTTGAGCACCCCACATAAGTTCTAAGCTGCTCATATTGTTTGCTGATTCTCATCTTGGATGCAATATTTTGATAATGTATGCTCAGAAGAATGAGTTTTCCACAGTTAAAACAGTTTTACACAGTTATTAAAAAAAAAGATGTGTACATTTTCCTTCCAAGCACAAATGACCATGTTTTTATTTCAATCAAGGCAACAAATTTCTAATTGTTTTATGGAAATGAATAGGATTACAATCATTTCTGTATTAAATCTGCAGAAGAGGGTTAATAGTATTAAATTATATGTTGGAGATTGTGATGTGCCTGGTGGTCGTGGTGGGGGGAGGGGCAGTGTCACATGTCACTGCAATTGAGTCATGTGGCCAGTAAATAAGACAAATAATGAAAAAAAAATCAATATTAACGTGTAATTTGCATACAATATATATCAATGAAGTTTGATTAGAAAGTACATGTACAACAGGTGAATTCTCTATTTAGGCTTTAACAAATTGCATTGAAGTGTTGCCTTTCTTATTTTGATTTTTTTTGTGGGGGGGGGATGTGAGTTAAATGAACAATTACAAAGCAACTTTTCATAATCCAAATTTCAGGGATTGAGTAGGGTTCATTCTTAGGGTATCATTTGTTTGATTCAGCTTTGATGTTTGGCATGTTATTGTTAGTACCTTTATAGGCTTTTTACACAGGATTTTCTTAACCCCGGACTATCGCTAACCCCGTACTATCCTTAACCCCGTACTATTTATTTTCCTTTTCACACATGCCAAATTGTTTTTGCTAACCCCGGATAAGGAATGCTTGCTTTTTACACATGAAACTCGCTAACCCCGGACTATTGGTAGCTCATGAATATTCACGAGCGCACTGAGGGGTCATTCGGGTCATATCCAAAATCGCTGACTTCTAGCGCGCGCGTTTTTTTTCATCGCCGTGATCGCTGTTCATGAATATTCATTATACTTACCTCTGATTGGACAACAGGGCCGGCTCTGTTGCGGGACATGAATGGGAGCGCTTAGCCCACTTTCGTTTTACACATGCGATCTTAACCCCGTACTATTGCTCTTAGCACCGCAATTGGTGGGATAACCCTGCTTTTTTGCAGGGCCAAATAATCCCGTACTATAGGTGGGGTTAGCCCACTTTGCAAAAACGCTGTGTAAAACGAAAGTGGGCTAAGCTTAACCCCGTACTATAGGTGGGGCTAAATTGCCATTTAGCCCCACCAATAGTACGGGGTTAAGGAAATTTTAGCCTGTCTAAAAAGGGTATTACTTTGTGTTCAGGCACTAATACAGTTGATGCGGCTAATTTAGGTTTTATATTTAATATAGACATGTACAGGCCAACATACATGTAGTAAAGTTATTTTTCATAGTCAAATGACAGAATTAAATCTCTGAGAAGAGTCATTTTGTTTGAGTTCAAAAATTGATCTTTTATTTAGATCATTGTCAGGAACTGATTTGTTCAATAAAACAGGTATTTTTATAAGCTGATACAAACAAACTAGCCTTAAAAGGTTCATATGCTTTAATAAGGGGGAGGCAAAATTTATTTGTAAGTAATTTAGGGTAAAGACACACCTACATGTAGAAATACTTAAAGGGGGAACAATGTAAAAAAAAAGCACATTCAATTTACAATAACATACATGTAGATTAAAATCCAGACACAGTACTTTATAGTGTATATTCTAAGCATGTCAAATCAGAGTCTGTGCCTGAAGACTAATCCCTTGAGAGAACAATAGTTGGAATTCATCAAGGGTTGGTAGGAGGTCATCCATTGCACCTCTCTTGATCATTGCTCCTGTCTCCATTGTCTGATGCTGTGATGGTAAACATACCTTCATACCAGTGGGCAATGTACAAATATAACTCTTGTCCATTTATAGCTGACTGTTGTTGTGCCCCTTCTCTTTGAGGTATACTATACATGTAGGCCTTGACTGAACCATATACATGTATACATAACTTATACATCCAGACATTAGATTAATTAAGATGTAGGGGTGTTTGGACATTAAAATTTAGTGACTCTTGAAACCATTTTATTATGCCAGTCGCAATTGCTCCAGTGAAGCACATAAAAATCATCTGGGGAGCGTTTCAGGAATTGTCAGACATTTCATCCGACAAGTCCTGTTTTATCCGACAGTTACCATAGTAACAGTGCCTCTCAGCCAATCAGATTCAAGGAAAGTTGTCAGATCTGACAACTTGGAGGACAAAAATGTTGATGAAACACTCCCCTGGTATAGTAATTTATTGATTATCATCTCTTTTCCTTCTTGTTTGTTCTTGTACATGTAGGATGCTGCTGCCAGCTATGATTTTGTTTCACGTGATGCAGATGCCATGCCCAGGTATATGAGAGCTCCAAATCCTGAAGAAAATATGTAAGTTTAAAGATCTTAAACAATTTCTTTTAATTAATTGATAAGAGGCAATAAAGAGATATTGCCTTCATTGACAAATCAAAAGATTGACTGATCCATCTGTCATTTCTAAAGAGAAAATTGAAATATAAAGAGTGCGGAATTGAATTTTGACATTTTACTTTTGTAAATTTGGTCCATTTAATCTTGATTTTTTATAAATCTGAAACAGTTGAAAAATTTGTCTGAAAAATGGGTTTTTATGTGAACTTCCATGCAATTGAAAGTTTAATTTATTAAATAAATTTGTTTGTTTTTGTTCCCTTTAGGCATGGAACCCGATGTGCTGGTGAGATAGTGATGCAGCCAAATAATAGTAAATGTGGTGTCGGCATTGCATATAATGCACAGATTGGAGGTTAGTATTGGAAGAGGAATGATGGCATGTTCTTTTTAATGTAGTGTGAAGTGTTTACATGTTAGCCTTGTGTAACATGGTTTACACTTTAATTTAATGCCTGAAACCAACTTTTATAACTGTATTATTTTTGATCATTCAGTGAAAAGTATCAACATATTGTGCAAAAGATTGGGGAGAATGTTAATATGACTATGAACTGAGTTTGAGTAAAGTCATTGCTTAAAATCATCCATTTCATGAAATTTGAAGAATATAAAAGTTTTATTTGTGATGTAGCAGTCTAAAAAAATTGTCATAGGCCTAGATGAGTACGAGACCACCACCCATTATATATAACTGATTAGTCATTTGTTACATTTACTCTCCTTTCATCAGGAATCCGAATGCTTGATGGTCTAGTGACAGACGAGATGGAGGCATCATCGTTATCTTTCAACTATCAGCATGTTGATATATACAGTGCTTCCTGGGGTCCAGATGATGAAGGTTTCACTGTCGAAGGACCAAACTCTCTTGCGAAGAAGGCTCTGGAAAAAGGAGTGAAACTTGTAAGATGATATTTTTGTATTTCAAATTAAATGATGAGGTTGATGGTGATTGCAATAGGGATGGTTGTTGGTGGTATGACAATTTCTTTGTGTTATCACCTTATTTCATGGATTCACCCAGTAAACAGCTCAAAGCTATTCATTCTAGTCAGGTGAATCAGGGCACCATCTTACAAAGAGGTACAATTGATCCAATCAACCTCAGCTGTATGGAAATCCATCAATGCAAAAAAAATTTCTTCAGGAAATTTGCACAATGTTCTTTGCAAACAAAGAGAAGCGCACTGAATTTTCAAGAAAATGATGAATGTATATAATGTACATCATACTGAGAAAATATTTTGAACAAACGTACATTTTAGATGTTGACGTTGCTGGCTTTTCATAGTTGTTTGATTGGATCTATCACAAATCTTTGGGCCACTGAACACACTTTTCTTCTGTTTCATATGATTCCGATCAGTGCCCGTCACTTGTTCAAACACTGAACAAAAACATAAAAAATCTTGGCCCTTTTTTAAATTTTTGCAATAGAAATTGGATCTTTTCTCATTCATCAGATAATGATAAAACATCTTTGTACATTGTTTATTATATTATGATTGTTACAGCATATGCATGCACTCTTTGTTGCATTTGCACATTATCCTACATTAACTCCACTTGCCCCATACCAGTATCCTATCCAGGACCTTTAACCTATCCTTTTCAAGTCTTGGTCAAGTGTTGGTCAAATTAGTCAAGCAAATTTAGATCAATATCTTGCCAAAGGACATAGGTGCTGTACATTTTTTTTTATTTGAACAAGGAAAATAAAGGAGGCAGTGTTATCATGGCATGAGAGTCAATCAGTAACCTTTCATTCAATGGAAAATTTTGATTAAAATGAAAAATAATGAGATTTTCAATTTCATCTTTCAATATTCTTTCTCTTCAGGGAAGGGATGGTAAGGGGTCTATATTTGTGTGGGCTTCTGGGAACGGTGGGATGCACCTTGATGACTGCAATGCAGATGGCTATGCCAACAGCATCTACACACTGGTAGTAAGTAGCACCACTGAGAACCAAGACAAACCATTCTACAGTGAACATTGTGCAGCAAGCTTGGCATCAACGTTTAGCAGTGGAAACAAACAACAAAAGATGGTGGTAAGTCTACTTAAAATCCTGTTTCAGTTTATTTATCCATTCCTGAAGATGGTCTGAGATTAACAAATTTAAACTCAACATGACTATATTCTGAGTTATATTTCCACACATTTTCAATTCTGTTAGAATATTAGATTATGTTTGTTCTCTGTTTTGTTACACTGAATACAATCAGTTTGTGAAATTGAGCATGAAATTATGGTTGGTCGCTTGCTTTTATAAAAAAAAGATATGTATAATGTATAATTCTCGATATAAAACATAAACTTGATATGAAATAAACAGTTTAATAACTAAATTTTTCAAAACTTTCTCCTCTGACTTGTTTAGGTGACAACTGATTTACATGATGAGTGTATTGGAAACTTTACTGGGACATCAGCATCAGCACCTATTGCTGCAGGCATTGTCTCTTTAGTCCTTGAAGCCAAGTAAGTTCCTTCTCTCATACCAGCTCTCTCAACCTTGGTTAGTCCCATACAGTATACATGTTCATGTACCGTGAGGCCTAATGTGCATTCATTTAAGTTGTGTATAATAATCTAATCTTTAAACTACAACAGCTGAAAAGTTCATATCATATGTCTTCCTCAGGATATTGCTTTGATTAATAGAGGGAAAACATATAATCCCTGCAAGAAACATGTATAACAGACCTTATGCAGTGACACATCAAGCCTCTATCTTAGAGGCTGAAGCCATTGCCATACTGCAGCTGGGTCAACTCTCTTTAACCTGTATCCCTATAACCTCAGAGGGAGTGCGCTTCGAGATTATGATGTCATATGTAAAGTCTAAATCAAATAAATCATTGATAAAATCCAGTTCTAGAAGAAAGCATAGATGTTTTTGTTAATTTTACTAGGAAGAAATGAATACATTGATGATTTTTATTTCTCTTTTTTTTTCGTACAGTGGTAATTTAACATGGCGTGATGTCCAGTACTTGGTTGTAGTCACATCAAAGCGCCACCAGTTGACAGGAGATTGGATGACAAATGGAGCAGGTTATGAAGGTAAGTCATTACCATGGCAATAGATAATCAAAATTAAATTCTGTTCATTCCAAGGTCACGTTGAGTGTGAATCATCTTTAAAACCTACTTGCACCAATTAAAAAACAATGAATTTTCTATTTTGACAGTATGTTTTATTTTACTGAAAAAAATAATAATTGCCAAAGTATTTTTCCTTTCTTTATGTCATAACCTTCAGTTGGATGTCCTTGTTGAGATATGAGAATTTTTTAGGAAACGAGTTGATATGACTGACTCCATGATGGCATCAATTCATTGGTGCTATAATAATTTACTATTATTAGACCATTTGGAACCTGGCAGAGGAGATGTTTAATGGTGTTTGATAATATCTTGTTACTTAGTACACTCCACTTTACAATATAGTGTACTACAACTATGACATTCCAGAAAAATTATTTTTGCATTTTTGCATTTTGGATGCAATGTAGTGTGATGACAAACATGTACAACCCCAACCTTATGAGAATCGGCTCAATATGACCACATGTTGAGAAAGCTCCATTGGATTCTTTTGGTCTGGTTATAAACCACCGAATTCTATTGATTTCATGGGGATGATTAAGTATTCAATGGTGATACCTTGACTGCCATGAACCAATTCTTGTCAATTTGGTATGTTGAGACGTTTCACAATGCTATACCTAAATATATGGTCATGAAAGTGCTGAAAATTAGCACACACAAAAAAAGATAGATGTGTGTGTGTATTTGAGTTTTGTCAGACGTGCATCAATCAGATATGATTATTTACATCTGGGACCGACCTTTAACGTCACCATCTGAAAGACATGACCAGGGCTCGAACCTCTGCATCAATTTGTAACTTCCCCACAGCTTGGATTACAGGCGCACGCCACAACGCCCAGTTAGATAGATGACATCATGCTTGCTACTTTATATCCTTTTACTCCTGGCAGAGTTTCATGTGAGCCTTTTCTTATTGTTATTTTGTGTTCTCGTTGCTTGACAGTGAGTCATTGGTTTGGCTTTGGATTGATGGATGCAGCAGCCATGGTGGAGAAGGCTAAAACATGGGAGAATCTACCAGAACAGCTCACATACTCCAAGTTTGCAGACAATGTCAATCAAGGACCAAGGAATAGGTACTCATTATCCTGTCAATATTATTGATTGATTTGTTCTATTTCTCACTTTGATAACATGCATGAGCATATTTGTTAAAATGAATTATGTGGATTGACTGAAGCTGTATTTGGTCATCATTTATACTTCTCATTTGTAACAACAGTTCTTCTTTCATTACTGCATTTTTATTTGAAAGTAATAAAGCACTAGCAAAAATCATTAGATATGTTATAAGAAGTTCGAAAATTGCTTATCTGCATGTAAAAATAGTGAATTCTATATTTATATCATGTTAAAATATTAGTCAGCATTTTCCTTGAAACATCTATGTATCCATCGACCCATACTGATAATAAAGTCAAAGTTATAGGTCTAAAGTCAAAGTTATAGGTCTAAAGTCAAAGTTATAGGTCTAAAGTCATAAAATGTGATCACTTTTTACAGAGGCAACCAGACCTAGTGTACATCTTAAGATTTAGAATATTGCAACCAAATATGTTATGATTAAAAGTGCAAATGAAAATGAAATTTGAATCAAAAGAAAAGCAATTATGAAAAAACAAAAGAATAAATCAACAACATTTACTTGAGTAACAAGTATAAAGAGAGACCGAGTCCCCCCCTTCCTTGATTGCAAAAAATATGTAAGGGCCTCATTACACAAAGATTGGTAATCAATGTATCATGATCTTGATTGGACATTTTGTGATGAATTGTAAAACCTCTTTGTTTTTGGACCCTTAACTATCCAGATTTTAAGAGATTTGATAGTGCCAATTTGTCTTTTAACTTGCACGGATATTTTGATTGTAGTTTGATTTGAAAGCATGTGGATTATATTGTCAGGTATTCATCATTTGATTTTGAGGAATGTGTTATGCTGGATCTTTGTCATTGATTGATATGAATAGTCATTGAAAATATTCATTTTTACTCTTCCATTTCCTCCAGTATTTCTGACATCTTTAGGTAAGAATGCATGAAGATTCTGTTATCCTAGAACCATGCTTGCTGAAACCTATGCTTTATTGAACTGATGTTATAGGTTCTGTTTCATTAAACACAGCAGTTCCAAAAAATAGATTATGGCGGATCTTCTTTTTGGAATAGTCAGTCTCCTTATTTAAGAAAAGGAAGAAAAAAGAATAGGAAAGAAAAATTAAAAAAAAAAAAAGATTTTCCATGATAATGCTTTACAAGATTATTGTCTCTCTGTTTAGAAAAAAATGCTTGTTTGTGCCTGCACATTTATTTGCTAGACTTGAACATATTTATACACATTTATCTATCTCTGCTCTAAGGCATGAAGAATTTCAAAAAACTTTAAATTTCGAATTATTCATCTGTCTTTTCTGTTTCATCAATCTATCTTCACAATCGAATCAACATCCTTGCATGAAGTATGAATATCCAAATTAACTCTGATATGAATGCTCTGTACTGTTGATAATATTGCTTGTGACTATATGAATGATGCAAAATTAAGCAAAATTTTAAATCTGACCAGCTGTAGCTAAAATGTGTCCTTCATCCAAATTACCTATAAACAGTAAATGTTTTATTGCCATTATTTTTTAAAACATTTTAGAAACTGGTAAGAACAGATTTTTAGCTTTCAAAATATGATGTACAGGCTCAAACCACCAATAAGTCACATGCTATGGACCTTGGGGAAACAGCTGAAATTGTAATTTTGGCTGAATTTATTGATATGCTGTTTTTGATAGAAATTGAGGTTTTTCATATCTTTCTATCAAAGTTTGGGATCACAGTCTGCCCTCAATTTTTTTTTATTTTGAAGTGACTCTTCATTTTCACAAGCTGGCAACCTCATGAATCAAAACAATCCAGGTGTCTAAATGATGTTTGCTTAGAAACATCTGTATAAAGTGCCCTACAAATGTAATTATGATTATTATCCATCCCTTTCACAATTCTTAATCTGCTGCCTCAGGTTTATTTTGGTTTATTCTGAAGGCATTTAAATCTGCTGTCCCCCCATCTGATTTGATGAAGTCAGTTCTTTAAGTAATGTATTTTGAGACAAAGGTCAAATGTAGAGTGTAATGCTACAGATGAAAATTTGGAGTGTCTGGGTGCTTTTGATATGCTTTCATTCATTCTTATCTACATATAAAGTGAAATATCAAACAAGGTATTGAACTGACTTTTGAGAGAATAGGAAACAAGTCCTAATCCTAAGTTTAATCTGATAATCCATCCACCTCTGTTGCTATTGAATGCTCTACTGTCCTTATGCAAAGACAGCTCAGGCTTCTCTTTTGTTCCAAACTTTAATAAAGAGCTCCTTTTTGTGAGTGGAGGTTATGGATTCTTAATTGTCTAATGTGTATTTTAGAAAGGGGGTGGGGTAGTGTTGACAAATTTGGATAAGTCTTATGGAAACTGGAGTGCTGAGGATTTTTTTATAAATAAATTTTGTTGAAATATTGGTTGTTTTGAGGTGGCAGGCTGAAACAGTCAGAAAGCTTGACAAATTGTGAAGTGTTTTGATCTGTGTTGGATTTCCAAAGTATGAAAAAGGTTGATTAAAAAAGAAATCCTCATTAATAATGAAGGGGTTATTTAATTGAGCTAGACATTGCACAATCTTTGAATATACATTCTCATGGTCAGCTGTTTGACAGCTTTGGTAATCAATAGAACTTTAATCCTCTCAGAACCAAAACCTCGGTTAGAAGCAAAATTGATTTTGGAAAAGGTGAGAAATGCCCAAGCCTACATGTAATTCAGATAGGATTTTTGGCCTGTAATGAGAGTGGTAATATCATATTCAAATTCAGAGAAGTGTAAGTTGTAAACCATATCTGACCTTCAGGTTTTGTCAGATGAAAGATTGATGTATTTTCTTGAAATAATCCTTACTTTCCAATTTTAGCTCTTTACATTAAAAAGTCCCATGCAGCTTTTCAGTTATTTAGTTTTGAAGGGTTATGTCCTGCATGAATGGCTTTATATTTCTTATCATTATAGGTATAATGCAGAATGTAAAATGCAAAATGCACGTGTTCTACAATCTTAGAAGAAGTGTGTTAAAAACAGGAAAAACCTACTGGCTTAAGCTCTTTATATTTCACTCATTTGTATAGTCATGCTTGCATAACTATATTTTTGAAAGTTTTTGGATTAAACTAGTGACTTAACTTTCTACCAGCATGTCTAGCTTTCTTTTTGATATATTCATAGACTAAATATTTCATCTGCATGTACAGGTATATGAATATTCCTAACTTATTTGCTTCATGCTTTAAACTATTATTGCATGCCCTTTCATTGAAATTCAGTATTCAAGCTCTGAAATACCAAAGTGTGGCTGAACATTTGATGCTTGCAGATCTTGAAATTTTGATTTTTAGATGTTGGTGGATATAACATATATCTAATAGAAATGGCATTTAAAGCTGGAAAACACAAAGATCGGTCAATATTCAAGAATGGTCAATCTTATGTGATGTTAAAGGTTGTGTCTGAAATTCAGTGCACCCCGTAAGTCAATGGACTGTTGAAATTGGATAGTCCTTGTACAAAATTGACAGGTTTTAAAGGATTGACTAGTCATTGTAGTTGATGGATTAAATTAAATCAAAGAAATATTGTTTGCAGAGAAGGCAAAAATGTTTCTTGTGAAAGATTTCTTATCTCTCTTACTCTATTGAGCTTTTGTTGTACCCCCTTAGTATTTGTTTTGAATGTCTGTGATATTTTTCTAAGAAGTAAACTATACACTCCTGATTTATGATATATTCTTGGAGAATGAGTACTACAGTGTAGTACTAATTTCGATGTCAACCCAAGTGTAATATGCATAATTATGACCACTTTTATGTTCAAATTGAACTGCAGAATTATGATGATTCTAGAAGGTTACCTATTGCTATGGCACTAATTCTGATTATTTTTTTGTTAGCTGTGCTATTTGTATGAGGGTAAATATGGAATAATTTTTTTACGAATTTTACCAGTCAGTCCAGACTATTCAGGGAAGGTATGGGAAACTATGTAGAGCATGTTTTCCATCAGTTTCCTATTATTTTTTTTGCAGGAAGTGCCCCTGTCCCCTCTCCTTTTAAATTTAAATAAGGAAAGGAAAGGTTCTACACATTATGCTTTCTCCCCCCGAAATATGTCCCCCCATCTAATCTTGGGTATTGGATGGACTATTATTTTTGCCTGTTTGATCCTGCATTGTTGTTGATTATTTCATGGTGTTAAATCCACACCTAACCAATGCTAATAATACTGTCTCTAGCTCCTGCTTTTAGTATCTCAACGCCCTTATTCTTTAATCACAGAAGGTTTTTCAACAGGGGTCCAAGGTACTTCACCTCCAGCTTTGAAGTCCAAGATTGCAAGGATCCGTTCGCCGGTAAACCCATCCGTTATTTGGAGCATGTCCAAGTGACTCTGTCATTAAAGGCCTCTGTACGTGGGAAAGTCAAGGTGGAGCTAACCTCCCCCTCTGGTACCACCAGCACTCTACTCAGCAACCGCACTAATGACGTCGCTGGCAAAGGCTTCAGGCTCTGGACCCTCATGACTGTTCACTTCTGGGGAGAAGACCCCAACGGAGCATGGCTCATTAAAATTGGAAATGGCGAATACAACAGATGTAAGTGCCTGTGTTGACTACTTTCACATCTTGTGTATCATAGTGAGATAAGCAGTAAAAAAAAATGCTCAAGAGATATAAACAGTGTGAACTCAAAGCTATAATCATACTAAACAATGATAAAAGTTATAGTCTGTTATTTAGTGCAATAAAGATTGAATATTTTTTTCTTCAGCTCTTTGGAGAATATTTTACACCAGCTGTAACCTTGCTTACCCGTTTATAGTCGATGAGCTTTTTCCACAGAAGTGTTATTGCAGTCACCTAGTGTGTGAAGTGCTCACATAACTGAGCAAACAACTATGACTTTAGATTGGCGATGACATTTTTCTTGCAGTATGATATGAGATAAGGCATAAATTGAAATTAAAATTCTTGTCTTCTCCAATATAGTAATGGTTTCAACAGTGAGGCTCACTCTGCGAGGAACATCAAGCCTACCTGCTTCTCTGCTCCCTTCCCATACAACGGACACCTTGGAACATGTAGAAACAGAGCAAGAAGAACGAGAACACCAAGGAGCTGAGCTGCCTCTGGACCCGCAACGCCCTTCTGGCCGCCGTCCACAGATATCTCCTTTGAGGGTAGTCTCAGAAACCCTTCAACGAGATGTCCGTGCAGCAAGTTCTTCTTATTCCTGGGACTCCAGCTGGTGGTGGAGTAGTTCCGACTGGGAATCCTACCAACAGTGTCACGAGGAATGCCTCTATGGCTGCTCTGGTCCCAATGCTGATGAGTGCTACAAATGCAGGCATTACAAAGACAGAGAAACCTTGTGAGTTTAGAGAGGAAATAATGATAAACCTACTCTTTTTTATTTAATTCATTATCATTTTGGTAATTTGATATTGCCTTTGGTTACTTTTATGGGTAATACAGTGTACATCTATATTTCTGTAGCTAGTGTCTCTGTAACTATTTAGGTAGAAGATATTGTAGACAATTACAAGTAACTTTTGCAACAATTTACATGATGCAAATTGCATGCAACCATAAAGTTTTACATATTTTTATTACATTTATCAATGTAACTGAACAATGCTATCAGTATGGAATGAATTGGATAATAAAAGAAGATGAAAAAAGTTCTTAAGGTTTGGGTTGTAGTTTTTCCACATATTTTGTTTGTACTTAAATTGCTTTAAGGTTCGTAGAATCCTAAAATATACTCCATCAAAAAATGGGTGTAGTCTTCATTCTGTGTATGACTTTGTAATTATGTGAATTTCCTATGATCCCAATTCATGCACATGTTATTTATAAGTTATTACTTCATGGTGCTTGAAGGTTAAAACTCATTTCTTGTAACATATCTTTTATAAAAATAGGCATGATCTTGAAATAAAATATGAACTTTAAGATTCTTAACTTTTGTGATCACAATTCATATGATAGGAGAGATTGGATCTTAAAAATATGAATCATTGGGTTGTTTGTTACCTTATGAAATCTATTTGCTTTGATCTTTCCAGGGATTGTGTTGCAACTTGTCCTGATGGCCAGTTCACCCCTCCAGAGCTCCACATCCGATGTGGAAGATGCAGTGAACACTGCAAGACTTGCAGTGGAAATACCAAACATGATTGCTTATCTTGCCCCCCTGGTCTCTTCCTCAGTGATGACAATTCTTGCGTCAGAGAATGTCCACACGGATACTACAAAGGTTTGTGTGTATTTGCTTCCATCTTCCTCTCTCTCATTCTAACTCTTCAAATTGGTGTTGAAAAATTATTAGGCCATGCTGATTTACATCTGTTCAGGGATATTATAGAAAAAAAAGGTATTGAACCAAGCTTATACTTATGGGTTAATATCTTAACCATTATTTCCTCTGTAGGTTTCATTGTAATTATAATTGTCTTGTAGTATTAGCTCTGTCTTTCAATCACATTCCCCACTATTCACTGTTGCAACGCAGACGGACTTTACGACGGTATATTGATTTTGGAAGAGACTTGGGCCCGTCGTGATGGTCGTAGAACACTGTCCTGCAATGTAAGTTGTGTGACATGAGAATTTTATTTTGTTTCACATCTGCAACGGAAACATTTAATCTGCATTTAGTGTGCAAAATTCTGGTTGCTACTATGGTAACAGCGATATGTCCGATTTAGGACGACATTCCAGAGCTGCATTTGGTTCCTCCCAGAGCTCGAGAGGTGCCCAAGGGGGCTCACTTCCATTGACGAGTGGATACCAGGCGCGACCACATGTAAAAAGGGAAAGAGTGGGCAAGTACGATACGTATATAATGTTATAAAGGTGTCAAAAACAATATTTAAAATACTGAAAAGAGGGATGTATTTCCAATACTTGTAGGGTTTCACATGCCAAATACTTGTTAATGCATGCATTTTCATAATCTGGAAAAGACTTGCTTCCCTTGTTTAGGGTGCTTTTCGAAACCCCATGGTCGCGCCTGGTATCCACTCGTCAATGAAGTGGTCCCCCCGAAAAATTTGAATCTAATCCCCCAATTCGGGGGAAAGTAAAACATAATGCCCATTACATTGTGTGCTAGAGGCATATCGTTTGTGTAGAAGGAGCAAGGAATAGAAAAAAAACGCAAAGTCGGATGGTTTCAGATGGATAGGCCTATTGCATATGCTGTGTACATATCAGCGCATGCGAAATGGTTTAGCTGGAAAGGTGATCTGACCATGGGATCAATTGCCAGTGATCCACCAATAATCCACATTGATGCAACATTGATTCGATGGACTGTAATGATTTATATCTAAGTCTGAATTCAGTAAGTTTTTCCTCACTCAATATGTACTTGATTTGTTTGAAAAACCTCTTTCTTATCCATGTCATAATCTATGTTTCGCATGTCTCCAGCCACCTGGAGTCATGATAGTACAGCCCCGCCGCGAGCTCAGGCGGGCATATGCTATAATGACCAGTCGTACATGCATGAAAGCGGTATTTTAACAATTTGGAATGGTATGCTGGTATCGCATGAAAGAATCTTGCACACGAAAAGTAGATCTATCGGGCCTGTAACACAATGATTGTAGAACAGTTTTCTAGTTCGATTCTATTGACTATAATGTAAATCAATCTTGAAAATCGAGTCTATGATTAATCGTTTACTTTTATGTTACCGGACCCTAATGTCGCATTCCAGAGGTTTTCAAAAACTCGCTAATGTCATGGTCCAAATCCCAGCCTTTGATTCCTATACAAGTTTCCTCAGAATCATTATGGTCTGGTGGTTCTGAGTCTAGCCTCTCAATCTGAGGTTGTGTATTGGAATCCCAGATATTCATTCCTCTTACAGATTTTGTTTGAAGCATAATGGTCTGGTGGCATTGACTCTTGTCTTTCAATATGAGCTACAAGATTCCCAGCCATTCATTCCTCTACAGATTTCATTGGAATCATTGTGGTCAGGTAGTACTCTCTCTAGTCTCACAATCAGTGGGTCATTGATTTGATTTCCAGTAAATCATTCCTCTGCAGATTTCATTGGAATCAGTATTGTTTGGTAGTTTAAAATCCTTGCCCCACAATTGGTGGGTCATGGGTTCAAATTCCAGCTATCCATTCTTTGGCACATTTCCTCTGAAACACTATATTCTGGTGGTATTCACCAAAGCGTCACAGTCAGTGGGTCGGAGGTTAGACTCCCAGTCATTCAATCCTTTAAAACACTAAGTTGTTCGTAAGTTAACAGGGACTTTAAGAACGACTGGTGATCCGTTCTTATGTGCTAAACCATTGCCAACAAACATTTGATATATACCATTTACCACAAGAAAGGGTCACCAGTCGTTCTTGATGTCGCTCTTAACTTATGAACAGCTTTATGAATCACCCACCCGGTATGTGTAGTTCTCACTATACAAGGTAGCTTCACATTCAGTGGGCCATGGGTTAGATTCCCAGCCATTCATTCCTCTGAAGCAATATGGTCTGGTGGTACTCACTCTTGTCACACAATCAGTGAGTCATGGGTTAGATTCCCAGCCATTCATTCCTCTACATGTTTCATTGGAATCATTATGCTCTGGTGGTACTTACTTTTGCCAATCAATCCCAACCAATTTTTTCCTCCGCAAGTTATCTTGGAATCTATTGTCTGGTGGGACTCACTCTTGCTTCACAATCTGAGGGTCATGGGTTCAATTCTGAGCCAATTCCTTCCTCTACAAATTTCCTAGAATCCATTATGGTCTGGTGATACTCTCATCTCTCAATCAGTGAGTCGTTGGTTAGATTTCCAGCCATTCAACCCTCTGAAGCATTATGGTCTTGTGGTACTCACTCTTGTCTCACGATCAGTGGGTCGTGTGTTAGATTCCCAGCCATTCAGTCCTCTGAAAACTTAAGGACTGGTGATTCTCACTTGTCTCACAATCAGTTGCTCGTAGGTTAGATTCCCAGCCATTAACTCCTCTAAAACACTATGGTCTGTTGGTAACACTCTAGTCTCACAAGCAGTGGGTCATAGGTTAGATTCCCAGCAATTACACCCTCTGAAGCATTATGGTCTGGTGGTACTCACTCTAGTCTCACAAGCAGTGGGTCATAGGTTAGATTCCCAGCAATTACACCCTCTGAAGCATTATGGTCTGGTGGTACTCGCTCTTGTCTCCCAATCAGTGGGTTGTGAGGTAGATTCCCAGCAATTAAGTCCTCTGAAACACTAATTTCTTTTGATACTCACTCTTGTCTCACAATCAGTAGGTTAGATTCCCAGCCATTCATTCCTCTGAAGCACTATGGTCTGGTGATACTCATTCTTGTCACACAATCAGTGGGCCATGGGTTAGATTCCCAGCCATTCATTCCTCTGAAGCATTATGGTCTGGTGGTACTCATTCTTGTCTCTCAATCAGTGAGTCATGGGTTAGATTCCCAGCCATTCATTCCTCTGAAGCAATATGGTCTGGTGATACTCACTCTTGTCACACAATCAGTGGGTCATGGGTTAGATTCCCAGCCATTCTTTCTTAAGCATTATGGTCTGGTGGTGTTCACTCTTGTCTCTCAATCAGTGAGTCATGGGTTAGATTCCCAGCCATTCTTTCTTCTGAAGCATTATGGTCTGGTGGTACTCATTCTTGTCTCACAATCAGTGGGTCATAGGTTAGATTCCCAGCCATTCATTCCTCTGAAGCATTATGGTCTGGTGGTACTCATTCTTGTCACACAACTAGTGGGTCATGGGTTAGATTCCCAGCCATTCATTCCTCTGAAGCAATATGGTCTGGTGATACTCACTCTTGTCTCTCAATCAGTGGGTCATGGGTTAGATTCCCAGCCATTCATTCCTTTGAAGCATTATGGTCTGGTTGTACTCTCATCTCTCAATCAGTGGGTCATGGGTTAGATTCCCAGCCATTCATTCCTCTGAAGCATTATGGTCTGGTGGTACTCTCATCTCTCAATCAGTGGGTCATGGGTTAGATTCCCAGCCATTCATTCCTCTGAAGCACTATGGTCTGGTGGTACTCATTCTTGTCTCACAATCAGTGGGTCATAGGTTAGATTCCCAGCCATTCATTCCTCTGAAGCATTATGGTCTGGTGGTACTCATTCTTGTCACACAACTAGTGGGTCATGGGTTAGATTCCCAGCCATTCATTCCTCTGAAGCAATATGGTCTGGTGATACTCACTCTTGTCTCTCAATCAGTGGGTCATGGGTTAGATTCCCAGCCATTCATTCCTTTGAAGCATTATGGTCTGGTTGTACTCTCATCTCTCAATCAGTGGGTCATGGGTTAGATTCCCAGCCATTCATTCTTCTGAAGCACAATGGTCTGGTGGTGTTCACTCTTGTCTCTCAATCAGTGAGTCATGGGTTAGATTCCCAGCCATTCATTCCTCTGAAGCATTATGGTCTGGTGGTACTCATTCTTGTCTCTCAATCAGTGAGTCATGGGTTAGATTCCCAGCCATTCTTTCTTCTGAAGCATTATGGTCTGGTGGTACTCTCATCTCTCAATCAGTGGGTCATGGGTTAGATTCCCAGCCATTCATTCCTCTGAAGCAATATGGTCTGGTGGTACTCACTCTTGTCTCACAATCAGTGGGTCATGGGTTAGATTCCCAGCCATTCATTCCTCTGAAGCAATATGGTCTGGTGGTACTCATTCTTGTCACACAATCAGTGGGTCATGGGTTAGATTCCCAGCCATTCATTCCTCTGAAGCATTATGGTCTGGTGGTACTCACTCTTGTCTCTCAATCAGTAGGTCATGGGTTAGATTCCAAGCCATTCATTCTTCTGAAGCATTATGGTCTGGTGGTACTCACTCTTGTCACACAATCAGTGGGTCATAGGTTAGATTCCCAGCCATTCATTCTTCTGAAGCAGTATGGTCTGGTGGTACTCACTCTTGTCTCTCAATCAGTGGGTCATGGGTTAGATTCCCAGCCATTCATTCTTCTGAAGCAGTATGGTCTGGTGGTACTCACTCTTGTCTCTCAATCAGTGGGCCATGGGTTAGATTCCCAGCCATTCAGCCTCTGAAGCATTATGGCCTCAAAATTGGTTAAATATATATTTATGTTAAAATGTACATTATGTTAAAGGTATATACATTTAGTCTGCTCCTAACATTTCCCCTTTCCTGGATTTGACATTACTTCTCCCTCTGTATACTTTTCGTTTTGTATCCCCTTTCCAGTATTATACATTAGTATGCTGTGTTATTTTTTTTTACTGTTTCGCTTGTTTGTTTACTAAAATTTTACTATGTACAAATTCATGTAATTCAGCCTTTGGCTGCTAATTGAATTTTTATCTATCTATTAATCCTCTGAAGCATTATGGTCTGGTGGTACTAACTCTTGTCACACAAGCAGTGGGTCATAGGTTAGATTCCCAGCAATTACATCCTATGAAGAATTATGGTCTGGTGGTACTCACTCTAGTCTCACAAGCAGTGGGTCATAGGTTAGATTCCCAGCAATTATATCCTCTGAAGCATTATGGTCTGGTGGTACTCGCTCTTGTCTCCCAATCAGTGGGTTGTGAGGTAGATTCCCAGCAATTAAGTCCTCTGAAACACTAATTTCTTTTGATACTCACTCTTATCTCACAATCAGTAGGTTTGATTCCCAGCCATTTAATCCTCTGAAGCATTATTGTCTGGTGGTACTCACTCTTGTCACACAGTCAGTGAGTCATGGGTTAGATTCCCAGCCATTCAGTCCTCTGAAGCATTATGGTCTGGTGGTAATCATTCTTGTCACACAATCAGTGGGTCATGGGTTAGATTCCCAGCCATTCATTCTTCTGAAGCATTATGGTCTGGTGGTGTTCACTCTTGTCTCACGATCAGTGGGCCATGGGTTAGATTCCCAGCCACTGATTCCTCTACATGTATAGCACTAAGGTCCGGTGGTATATACTCTTGTCTCACAATTAGTGGGTCATGGGTTTAAATCCCAGACATTCATTCCTTTACAGATTTTCTTGAAAGCATAACGTATTGGGTCATGTGTTAGATTCCTTATTAATTATTTCTCCAAAGGTTGCATTGTAAGCATTGTGGTCTGGTGATGCTGACACTTGTCTCACAGTGAATAAAGTAGGTCATTGGGTAGATTCCCAGCAGTTCAATCCTCTGAAACACTGTGGTCTGGGGATATTCTTGTCTCACAATCAGTGGGTCATGGGTTAGATTCCCAGCCACTGAGTCCTAAGAAATACAGTGGTCTGTTGATGCTCAATATAACTTCACGATCAGTGGGTCGTGGGTTAGATTCTCCCATTGAGTCCTCTGAAATACTTTGGTCTGGTGATACTCACTGTTGTCTCACAATCAGTGGCTCATGGGTTTGTATCCCATTCCTTGATTCATCTACTGATTTCATTAGAATCATTACAGAGCTTTCGATTATCTGCAACTGCAACGTAGCTGTAGTTTACCGGAAGTGGTGACACTGCTCGTTCCATATCACGTTCACACAATGATGAAAACTGTTTCGATTTAAGTCGACGTACCCGTACCAGGCCTCGGCATATACCAGCGTGATAATGAGAGGGCCGATGCTCAGCTGGAGTCAGCCAGAGAATCAGGCGTAGCATCACGCCCCGAACCAGTGGGGCGACTCTTGTGCAAAAGCCAAAAAACAAAATTGTTTAGAAATTGAACATCAATTACCTACCGGACATGTAGTGTCTGAAAACAGGACACATAAAATGTAATGGAAAAGCTGGTAACAAGCAGTAATTTGCCGTTTAGCAGCCCTGTTAAATCAACGAAACTCGAATATTGATGCTCCTTCATTCATTTTTGCTAAGCTTGGATGATGTCATCATGTGCGAACTAGCACTTGTTCCAGCACTATGACACTGAACGTTAAAACCCTGAAATACGAGTCACAGATTTGGGTAGTGAACGTGAAGGCTCGTCACAGATTAATTCGCGCAGGCGCAGCACTCCCAAAATTCCTTTATCTCGTACGTCCACATGGCATGTCACATAAAACAAAAGGTCTCTATTATGTTCTGGTGGTATTTACTTTTTGCTCCTAAATCTTAGGGTCCTGGATTTGGTTCCCAACCAATTCATTCTTTTGCCATTTTTTCGTGGAATCAATTGTTGTCTGGTGGTACTCACTCTTGTCTCACAATCAGTGGGTCATGGGTTAGATTCCCAGCCATTCATTCCTCTGAAGCATTATGGTCTGGTGATACTCTTGCCTCATAATCAGTGGGTCATGGATTTGGATCTCAGTCAATTAATTCTTCTGCCATTTTTCTTGGAATCAATAATTGTCTGGTTGGACTCACTCTTGCAACACAATCAGTGGGTCATGGGTTTGAATCCCAGACATTAATTCCTCTACAGATTTTTTGGAAGCATAATGGTTGGTGGTAATCACCCTTGCCTCTCAATTTTAGGGCCATGGGTTAGATTCCTAAGCAATCATTTCTGTAATAGATTTCATTATAAGCATTATGGTCTGGTGGTACTCACTCTTGTCTCACAAGCAGTGGGTCATGGGTTAGATTCCCAGCCATTCATTCCTCTGAAGCATTATGGTCTGGTGGTACTCACTCTTGTCACACAATCAGTGGGTCATGGGTTAGATTCCCAGCCATTCATTCCTCTGAAGCATTATGGTCTGGTGGTACTCATTCTTGTCACACAATCAGTGGGTCATGGGTTAGATTCCCAGCCATTCATTCCTCTGAAGCATTATGGTCTGGTGGTACTCACTCTTGTCTCACAATCAGTGGGTCATGGGTTAGATTCCCAGCCATTCTTCTGAAGCATTATGGTCTGGTGGTACTCACTCTTGTCTCACAATCAGTGGGTCATGGGTTAGATTCCCAGCCATTCATTCCTCTGAAGCATTATGGTCTGGTGGTACTCATTCTTGTCTCACAATCATACCCTTTTTACACACGCTAAAATTTCCTTAACCCTGTACTATAGATGGGGCTAAATTGCCATTAAGCCCCACCTATAGTACGGGGTTAAGCTTAGCCCACCTTCTTTTTACACAACATTTTTGCAAAGTGGGCTAACCCCACCTTTAGTACCGGATTATTCGGCCCTGCAAAAAAGCAGGGTTATCCCAGCAATTGCAGTGCTAAGTGCGATAGTACGGGTTAAAATCGCTAGTTTAAAACGGAAAGTGGGCTAAGCGCTCCCATTCATGCCCTGCAACAGAGCCGGCCCTGTTGTCCAATTAGAGGTAAGCATAATGAATATTCATGAACAGCAAACATGGCAATGAGAATCAAGCAAATAACGTAATTAGGTCTATCGTATAGCTGGTAAACAATTCCGAGTGAAGTACTTGTACTACGAATGATCAACAAATGTATTTAAAGCACGCGCGATTTTGGATATGACCTGAATGACCCCTCAGTGCGCTCGTGAATATTCAAGAGCTACCACTAGTCCGGGGTTAGCGAGTTTCGTGTGTGAAAAGCAAGCATTCCTTATCTGGGGTTAGCAATAACAATTTGGCATGTGTGAAAAGGAAAAAAAATTGTAAGGGGTTAGCGATAGTCTGGGGCTAAGAAAATCCTGTGTAAAAAGGGTATGAGTGGGTCATTGGTTAGATTTCCAGCCATTCAATCCTCTGAAACACTATGGTCTGGTGGTACTCACTCTTGTCTCACAACCAGTGGGTCATGGGTTGGATTCCCAGCCACTGATCATAACATTGTCTGGTGATACTCTTGTCTTACAATCAGTGGGCCATTGATTAGATTCCCAGCCATTCATTTCCCAGCAGGTTTCATTGGATTCATCATTGTCTGGTTATTTTGACACTTTGCTCTCAATATCTAGAACAGGGTTTTGAATTCCAGCCAATTCATTCATCTACAAATTTCCTTGGAATAATTTAATTATTCCCTTTCTATCATAGAGTTGTTGGTTCATTCCTGTGCCATAGGAACAAACATGTGTAGTGCCTTGGACATTCTGTATTATGGATAAAATTTTGAAGTTGTTATTGTTAGTACAGCTGTATTATTATTTCCTTTACCTTTTCTAGATGTTTTGTCTGCTATTTACATTTATTCATAAAAAGTTTCTAGACATTTTCTCCAGCGTCGGTTTCTCTTTTGGAAGATATGCAAGTAAATGTTAACATAAAACCTAATCATAAAGCTAACATTAATCATGAATATGTTTCGTACGAACATTGCTCTGAACTGAACTTGGCATCGGTTTGTGCTCCCGAAAGTGAGATAGATGAAAGTAGGAGACTAATTCAGAAGTCTAGAATGTGAGCCATTACTCATTTCTCTCAGATTGTGGCTTTTAATGTCAATCCTCACATAGATCTAAATATGATTGATGCACCTTTGTTACAACTTCATTGCAGACATTACTTTAAGACGTAGGTTTCCGAGGAATTAGGATAGGAACAGTTTTGTTTGGAGTGAATATCTATGAATATGAAAATGCTTTTATCTCCCTTTTGTAATATATTTTTTTCTTAAATTGGAATCCCAGATTCCTTCTTTCAGATGTGTCGTCAGTGCTCTCCCCTCTGCCGGTCATGTGAAGCGAACGAGAACAGTTGCACGTCCTGCATCGATGGAGCAGTTCTACGTGGCTCACAATGTATCACACGATGCATGGATAGCGAGTACATGGTGAATGAGCGTTGCCTCCCCTGTCATTCATCATGTTTCTCCTGTAATGGTGGTACAGAAACAGACTGTACATCCTGCTTTGATGATTATGTCCACATGGATATGAGATGTGTAGAGCCTCAACAGTGTGGGGTTGGATACTACATTGTCAACAGCTATGATGCTGCATCCAGGCAGTGCTTGAGGTATCTCGGTTTTTCCTTCCACAAATATTTCCAACTTTAGTGGGCGCAGTTGATGAAGGCGCCCCAGTTCCCATTCAAATAGAATTTGGTTATATCATGAGAAATCACAGAAAAATTGAGTTTCATGCTAAAAAGGTGCAAACAGTATACAAATATGAATAGGCATGAGTGCGATGGTGCGAGATTTCGCATAAGGTGAAAGATGCTCTATTCAACGAGGCGTTAGCCGAGTTGAATAGAGCCTCTCTCTTTTTTCACCGAATGCCAAATCTCGCACCATTTCATGAATAAGAATATTTGCTTTTTGTGTTGTACAACGCCTCGGAATTAAGTTTTTTGCATTTTAAAAATAGTTCCTGAACTTGGACAGTATTGGAATTAAAATACATATAAATATTGGACTTTCTCACATGTCAATATTTGAATTTACGTCATGTAAATATTGTAATTTATTTGCAAAGCTAACCATTTCCATGAAAGTTGTATGTGATATGCTTAAGTCATCTTCAAACCCTCCGTGTATATATGCAGAGGTACATGTATACTGGATATACATGTAAATTGAAATCCAAGTTTATCAATGAGACATTCCTTTCTGATTGTGCTTTACACTTTCATTCTCTGTTTTAGTGTAAAATGCATCCTGTTCATGAATGCAAACAATGCTTGAAATATATTTTTTCTTATTTGAGAAAAATTACAGCTTGTGCTGTACACTCACATTATTCATTCAGTGAGATATGGATCCTGATACAGAAAGTGCTTTAAGCATCCTATTATCGGGTCTGACTGATTGATATACTTACATGTATGTCTCCATGTATAAGGTACTTCAAACATGCTAGTAGTCAGTTTGAAGAAATGATAACATTGATTGATTTTATAACTAATCCTGCTATATGCTGATTCTTTGAAGATGTCATTCAACATGTAAAGATTGCCAGGGTCCATCATTTACAGACTGTGTGGATTGCCATCAGGGATTCTTCTTGGTCGGAGGAGCTTGCCTGCAAACATGTGAAAATGGTAAGAAAAACCATTGTGAGATCAGATTCCAACATCTTAGCTATCTGCTATTAAGCCTCTTCAGTTATTTACTCACACGCAATAGCAGACTGAGACTGATTTTTACATAGAATTAAAAAGAACATTTGGTTTGCAAATTTTGGATGAAGCATGTGAAATGATTGTTTTGATGTTTTTCTTGCCTTTGAAACTTAGACATGAGGGTAAACAAGTATTTTCAAGTTAAGGCTTCTTAACCATAAAAAGACGGGGGGGGGGGGGGGGCTGATTCAGCCCCCTCGACATTTTTTACCTGTTTGAGACTAAATGATTTTGTTGTAACATGTGCTCAGTATCAAGCGGGTTAACAATCGTTAAGTCCTGAAGGGCAGACCAACCTGGATGTATTAGCCAGTATATGCTATTCTATTGTATGTGTAGCCTGCTGTATTCTTCTTTATATCCAATTTTTCTGATATCACACATTCCATTCTTGATAAACAAAATTGCTTTACATGAATAATCAAAATTCAAATTCCTCAAACAAGAAACATTAAGTTGTAAGCAAGAGACAATCTCGATATCAGGAAGCAGAATTAAGAAAAGGACTTGCCACATCTTACATACGTCAGTATACAATGGCTATTTCGACGCCTAATAAGACAGGGCTGCCAGTAGTATTCCACTGGTTGTCATATTTCAATGTATGTTGATCAATTTGAATTAATTTCAATGATCATATTACATTATGAATATGTGCATTTGTCTTACAAATGGATATTTCATTTTTTTTTCCGTTCCGAAGGCAAATATCTGGCCCCGGATAATAACTGTAAGTCATGTAGCGAAGGATGTGTTCTGTGCTCAGACGATAGGACTTGTATACAGTGTGCTAAATCAAAGTAAGTGCTTTCATCCTTTTAAGATGAAATCCCAGCCCCCCACTCTTTAGGCAGTCAATTATACTCATGAGGAATACTTCTTAAGAGATATTCCCTCTAAGGTGAGGAAAGGGTTACACATGCATGTTTGTTCAAAATATTTTCTAGCTATTATGTATATTCATGCATTCATCGTTTCTTGGAAATTCACCGCGCTTCTCTTTGCATACAATTATATTGTGTAAGTTTTTCGTATAAAAATTATGACACTGATGGATTTCCATAGAGTTATGATTGATCGGATCACTCGTAACTCTTTGTAAGACAGTGCTATGATGTTAACTGGCTACCCATTCAATCAAGGATCATGTATAATATTTTTGTATTTACATGTAAATATATACATGGTATTGCCCCAACTTATCTTCAAGAACTTGTCCAATTCATATACCTAAGAAAAATCTTTGATTGGTTGAATAAATCTCTCTAAAATATTTGCCAAGACAAAATTGCATGAAAATAATGAGTATAATAAACATTTCTTGTATAGCCCATTTTGCAATATGATACAATGTCTAGATATACTTCCAAAGGAATTGGAATTTATAATCTTGGATTGGCTTGAGCACTGTCTGCCTTTTACATCACACAGGCATTTTAATGTATTAATTCCTGCCAGGTACTGGTTTATGTTACCTTGGTTGAGTGCAGCACAATGTGGATCAGTTTGAACCCATGTCCCTCTTTTTCAAAGTCCAGAGACTAAGCCTTCAAGCTTTCTAGAAGGATGTGCCAATACTATGGAATGCTCTCTCTCAAACCTTAAGAAATATAACCAATTTGATTGCTTCATAGAAGAACTAAAAGTATGCTTATTTCTAATGGCCAATAAAGTTACATCTAAAAAAAAGTATACTGTACATGTACATGTATCTATCATGTTCATAATGTTTATTCCATTTTCGCTCACACTTTTACTGTTTTTCCCCTTGATTCCTCATGCTTAAAAACATTGCGGTGTTATGTGTTTACTTAAAACTGCACCATAATTGATGGAATGTTGTGACCCAGTGGATTAGTCTCTGGACTTTGAAACAGAGGGTTGTGGGTTCAAATCCCAGCCATGGCGTTATTTCCCTATAGCAAGAAATTCAACAGCGTTCTCGCCAGTGTATAACACGCATGGTGCAAACACCATGCGTGCGGAAATGGAGACCAAGTGGAACCATGCGTAAAATTTCAGCGACATGCGTGGAAAAATTAAATGGAAATATTCAGAAAAAAATAATACACTCCATGAACTCATCTTAGTGATAGCAACTTCATTTATCGGGTTGCGCCGAAGTCCCACCAACTTAAGACCACTTACAGGCCTACTACGGCTAGGAAAGTGGCAAGGCGCCCAGCTAGCTCGCGGCTGCTATTGCGGGCATATGACGGCACGGTACGGTCGTTCCGTTGACTATTCCCCCGTCTGCCCCGCACATCACACCGGCTATGCTCCATGACCTACCGGTAGCTGCGCTTACTGATATGATGGGAGTGGAACTTGGAATAAATACATTTACAAGGAACATGTACTTGTACTGTGTTTGTCATTTATCCCGCCCTCTATACACACAAAGAACGAATAGCAAAGGAGTTGTACTGTGTTTGTCATTTTATTCCACCCTCTCTGCACACAATGAACGAATGCGAAGGAGTTTGAGAACTGTGCGTGATCGCTATGGTGCATGGATGTTAGGCCTGGGACGATTGTCATTTTTACCATTCAATTATTTCCTGAAAAAATAATCGAATGATTCGATTGTTCGTCGGGAATCAGGTCTTTTAAGTCACAATAGTTGACCTACTTTATGGTGAAATCTCCATCAAAGTCACATGTTTAGAATAAATGAAAGTAGGACCTTTTTCCCCTTCTCCATGATATTTATATCAAAAGAAACTACATGAAATGAGATTAAAACTTTCAGTTTATTGTTCCAATGAAAATCCTTCCTAAATCCATGCTGGTACTCTGGTATTATGCATGCATCCCTCCAAGTGCCACACCCCTGCATATGAATGAATCAGCCCAGATCAGCCAGTGCAAAGTCCAAATCCCAAAGATGTAAACAACTCATTCATGAACTATTCTTTGAGACTGACCCCAGGTGGAGCATTTCTTGAACAATTTCATCCCTTGCCCACACCATGTCCCCGCCCCCACTTGTGGCACTGCCCACGATTCTACACATGTATTTCAAAAAAATATTTTGCAAAATATTTAATTTGAAATACCTTATAAAATTACGATTTTTTATCATTTGAACCTACATGTATAACTGGGTCTATTTTTGGAGACTAGTCGAGAAAGTACCGGTGTCGGGCGCATGTTGGAATGTAGTTTTCATTGTGTGAGGGGATAGAAAAAAGGTTGCATTATTGTTTTGAAACAAAGGAATTCTCCGGCTCCCACCCTTATCTTTCTCTAGCTCTCCCTCACACACACACAGATGGGGGAGGGGTCAATTTATTTCTGAAGTCATGACCTCTCCTGATAAGGGAACCACTGCCTTCTTTGTTTCCCCAAAAGTTTCATTGGCTATCCGAAGGTCCAATCAGCTCAAGTGAGCTTGGTTGTGTGTTTTCTTATTGTTTTGTGCACGCAGACAATGAACTCATTTTGTGTATCGAGGGCAAGGTTGGGTGGGATTAAAAAAAATTCGGAGCGCTTTCATGTTGGTGTGTAACTGTGAATGTAATACAATCATTGATTATTTTTGAAAAATTATCTCGGTAACATAATTTTTAAACCTGTATGAAGTGTCATCATTGTTTTCTTGTCATTTTGTTATTATTACTTGGGTATTTGAGTTCTCCCAATGTCATAATCGGGATCTGCCGAACATTCGATTTGTGTAAATTTTGCTTATCGATTGGTGATTGGCGGCATGCCAATCGAACCATTTGATCAATCGATGTTTACTCCCAGGCCTAGCATTTATGTGCATTTGTGTGGGCTTAAAAATACGCCAAAATGGGGCTCCCTTGGCGTCTCTATTTCATGAAAAGGCCGTCGCTTCCCCCTCCCGCACCCACCCCCCGGGAGTGGCAGCAAAAGTCCCCGACATGGGTGAATTTTTTTCTGGCGAGGATGCTGAAATTCAATTTTAAAGAAATATTTGAAATATTCTTAGAAGAAATAAAATGGAGAGCAAATATAAAAAGAAGTATTTTTTTGAAAAAATGCAAAATAATGATTGAAAAGTCAATTTAGGCATTATGTTTGCTTACTATTGAACATGTATTTAAAATTCTTTCTTGCTATATTTATAAAATGTTTTTTATGTTGAATTCTAATGTATATCATAATGTTGATTTTTTATAAATTTTTGTTCAATGTACAGTGACGATGTAAATGAGAACATACAAAAAAAAAGAAAGAAATTCATCCACTGTGTGCTGCACTCGACCCAGGTGATGTAAATGGGTACCGGCAGGAAGTTATTCCTAGGAAAGCTGTATGTGCCTTAATCGGTTGCCTAGCTTAGCCGGGGTAATGATAATAGCAGTGCCTTTTTAAAGCGCCATGAGCACCGAAAGGTGGACCTGTGCACTCTATAAGTAGCTACCATTATTATTGATTTTATTATTAATTATCTTTGAAGGGTCCTTCATCAACAAGACGGTAGCATCATTTGCAGAGAGGGGTGTGAAGAGGGGACATACTCGATGGAAGGAGAATGTTTTTCGTGTCATTCTTCTTGTGAGACTTGTAATGGAGGTGGAATCATGGATTGCACTCGCTGTAAACAACTTGGTATGCTCTTCAATCTATTTCAGGGGCCACAAGGCCTTGACCGTAATTTCAATGACCCCTACGATCTTGCTTTTTTTTTTTTTGATAACCTTTTTTTTTTTTTTTGCTTGTCATTTTTTTTCCAGTGTCCCCCCTAAAGTCACGTGGACCCCCCTGAAACGTGTGTGTTGTCCCCCCCCCTGAAATTTAGGTTGATGACTTTTGTTTTGGTTAGCCACTCCTAAAATTTAAGTTGATAACCTTTTTGGGGGGCGCTTGTCCAATTTTTTACTTGTGTCCATCCTAAAATTTCAGGTGGACTCCCCCTAAATTTTTTGGCTTCCGCTGCCAATGCACAAAGACCACAGATCTCAATTTCTCTTATGAAATGTGTTGGTTATTCCTTTATCTATCTGTAAACACCACTACTCTGTAGGGATCCCATTTTTGAAAAAGAAAAGCTTTATATTTCCAGAATATGCCCACACAGACGACTTGTGTAGATACTGTGACCTTGCTTTCTGTTTCTGATCAATACTTCAATATGCTCCTACGTGTAATTCGTCCATAAAGAGACGACCTGTATATAAAGACTGTTTTTCTCCTGTGTACAGCATATTTTGTAATGCAGTAAACTTGAAACAAATGATATATCTTGTCCAAATAATATTTTGATGTGTACTGATCTTCATTAATACTGCTTACATATTAATTTCTCTTGTCTCTTGTGGATAAGGTTTGTGTAGGATTCGTTGTTTAGTATTAAAGGTAAAGTTCTGGTTTAGCAATTGACTTATGATTATAATGTTTATAATGCAGCTAAAAATAAGTACATGCTGTAAGATTTTGGAATTATCAAATTTATCAGAAATCAATGATGGATTATAGACAGGTATTTATGCAGTAGAATAAATTTGTCTGTAGGGAAAATAAATCTGCAGATCCACACAGAATTGTTCGTACCTGATATTTATTTCAGAAGAATATTTTTAACAGTGTGTACTTCTTATGTTTTTAATGTATTCTTTATTTCAGGAGGGGAAACATATTATTTACTTGAAGGGGCATGTGTTCACTACTGTCCAGCTGGTTATTTCAAGTATGATCGTGATAGCTCCCTCATCCATACATGTGAGCTTTGTGATGATAGTTGCAAGACATGCACTGGATCGGGTATAGATGAATGCATAGACTGTGAAGATGGATTGGAGAAGCAAGGCGCCCGCTGCCTTGAGCCGTCAAGTTTTACTTGCGACGTAGAAAATTGTGATGAATGTTTAAATGGTGAGAATCCACGATTTGTCTTTAATTTAGATAACAAATCAATTAGATTTTTTTTTTTTCTAAATTGATAAATATTTATGAATGCATCAGTGAAAACTGAAATGATTAATTTACATGTATTCATGAGACTTGTCACAGAAGTTGGCACCAGTAAGTGTCATTTCAAATGAGCATCTGACACAAGTGGATATAGGAGACTTGCCTGTTGTATTGAATTTGAACTGTACTGGAGTTTGACAACATACTTGGTATAAGCCTTCTTGATTATGTGCTTCTAATGAAAGCTCCAATATAGAGAAACCCCATGTTTTTTTCAACTACTTATAAATGCAAGTGCATTGAACCAAGAATGCTTCAATACCATATTACTTGTATAGTTCACATGCAAGCAAAATAATTTAGTGAGAGATATTATTTTGTACCAATATTAAACTGGATTAAGCACAACCTGGGCACCATAGCACACAAGTATTACAATTCATGTGTTCCATATACATGCTCCACCAGCTTTCATTAAAATGAGAAGCTCGTAAGTCTACCACCCTTTCCCAATTACACACAAAATAGCACGGTCACGAACAAGAATTGAAAAATGTAAGTACTTGACTGAACTTTGAATCCCAAGTGCATGTTAAAATAGGGATTAATCAGTAAATTTAAATTAGGTTTGTAATCACTCAGATTCACAGAAAATCTCAGGCATAGCTGGTCTTTGAACTTGGCATCTCTGTCACTATATTATCAACTTTTCTGAATTTTTTTTGACGGCAGGAAACAATGTGTGCCAACTGTGTATAACTGGTTTCTATCTTGATGGCGGTACTTGTGAGGGAGGCTGTCCAGACGGCAAGGTTCCCATCTCAAACACCAGACAATGTGAGCTCTGCCATCCTACCTGCAGGACTTGCGCGGTATCACCAGACCAGTGCACATCTTGCAACACTGGATACTTCCTGGATGATTTAGACAGCCTTTGCCTGACACAATGCCCTGAGGATACCTACGTGAATCAGGACAATGAATGCATACTGTGCGATGATAAGTGTGCATCCTGTGTTGGTCCGGGACCTACACAATGTACCATATGCTATGAAATGGATGAATTCCTTTCAGGTATGCATCTTTATCCTTTTGACAAAGACTATGCAAGATAATGGCAGAGAATTTCTTTCAGGTTGCCCATTGTGGTTTTATGTGTTAGAATGAGAGATATTGCCATTATATTATTATTGATATTGTTAGGCCTATAATGCCAATATCTCACATCTCTATACTTTATCAAATTTTCAAGGTTATATATGAAAGGGCCATCGTACATGTAGTTCAAATCTTAACTCACTATATATATATCTTCAATTGTTGTATTGAAAGGTACATTATTTGTACCAAGACTGATGCTCTAGTACAGGAGCCTATTGACCTCATTAGGGACAATCCGTAATTTTGATAATCGTTTGTAGTTCACTCTCTCTTTACACCATAACAAGACTTAAGTCCACCATTTTGTGCTTACTTCATACAATGCACAATTTCTCCTGCAATTATGTGTGTAATTTTCTTGATTATGCTGTCATGTTTTTACTTTTCCATCTTTATCCTAGGGACTTCTTGCGTGAGAGATTGTCCAGTAGGGCAGTACGGAGATGAGTATACTGGAACCTGTCGTAGATGTCACCCTTCTTGTGTTACCTGTGCAGGCCCTGGTGATCATGAGTGTAATTCTTGTCGGGAAAACTTTCAACTAGAGCTGGGATTCTGCCAATCTAGCTGCTCAGACAAGTTTTATAAAGGTATTATCATTAAAACTATGAAAATCTTACAGTTGATTTTGTCAGCACCAGGCATTGAGACCTTCTCATTTTCTAAATGCTGTCTTCCGTTAGGGTTACGATTAAAAGATGACCTACTATGTTAGGAGTCTCTCAAACAGAAATATACAATCCCAACCATGCATTTTGAAAATTGGCATTTTCCCTCGTTGAATTTTAGAAATACATTTTCTATGGGGTTTGTTTGTATGTCCATACCTGGCAACATTTAGAAATGCAAAATGTGAACAATTAATGGATAGAGGTCCAGTGGCCGACTAAGCCCCCGGCAGGGCCTAGGGGCAGAACCCCATGCACAGTGGTGGAGAGGGTCAAGAAGGCAGTACCCCGTGAAAATCTCTTATTTTAGCAACTTTAACCCCTTTAATGACTGGGCTATTCAAGATGTATTGAGGTCTCTGGGGCATGAATGTTTCTATGATTATTTTTCCACAATTTTTTTCACGTGAAAGTGGGCATACTTCTATATCTCCTTACATATCAATTCTGCTTCTGTTCATGTACACTTTACTAATGCCCTGTAAGGCACTGTCACATCAAATATCAAATCATTTGTACAACGATGCAAAGCTGTACGTCTATTCAAACTATATACAAATAAATCACAAATCAATTTATTTATGTGTCTTATTTACCCAGGGTTAATATGCCTATGGTGGTTGTTAGGGCCCAAATATAAAAGAGAACATCAATCATTTGTAGCCTGTGGTTCGTCATGTACAAAAGTCCTCTTCTGTTTATCTTGGTCCTCAGGTAGCAACGGAGATTGTCATGCTTGTCATGAAACCTGTCAGACATGTACTGGGAGTGGTAATAGTGATTGCCTCTCCTGTGATTACTACAAGTTTATATCAAATCATTTGTACAACGAAGCAAAGTTGTAAGTCTATTCAAACTATATACAAATAAATCACAAATCAATTTATTTATGTGTCTTATTTACCCAGGGTTAATATGCCTATGGTGGTTGTTAGGGCCCAAATATAAAAGAGAACATCAATCATTTGTAGCCTGTGGTTCGTCATGTACAAAAGTCCTCTTCTGTTTATCTTGGTCCTCAGGTAGCAACGGAGATTGTCATGCTTGTCATGAAACCTGTCAGACATGTACTGGGAGTGGTAGTAGTGATTGCCTCTCCTGTGATTACTACAAGTTTCTTTCTCCTGCCCATGCTTGTGTGACGGATTGCCCCAGTGAATATTACCCAGATTATGAGAGCAATGTTTGTAGAAAGTGTGATTCCTCCTGTCTGACCTGCCTTGATTCGGGGCCGGGGGACTGCATCGAGTGCTCACTTGGTGAGTAAAATCAACACATTTGCTTTCTTTTATTAGTGAATTTTGATTAATAATTGTACAAGATTTGTGTTGCAAAATGGTATCATTCTGCCATAGTTTTGATTTAGCAGATAATTTTGTGGCTGAAGTGATCAGTTGTACGACACCAAATGTTACTGATGTTTACTGTTTTTTACATTTTACAAAGTAAGGTTGTCCTATAGTATTGTTCCATGTGGTAGAATGTTGTTGATTTCATTTTCTCAATTTCCCAATTTGGCTTTATTATAAATATGTTGTTAATGTTAATGATTACAAAATTGATGACAAGGATAATGATTTTAATCATTATAATGATAAATATTGATGTTGTGGTAATGATATTACTGTTAATGATGATAGAATACAAACCAGGGTCTCATTTCATAAAAAGTTGCTGTTTGCAACTCTTGCTGAACTTCAACAACTATGACAACAGTGAAAATTCTGCTTCCTGATTAACTCCTCCAAATGAAAGTTGACATTCCAGCAAGAGTTGCTATCACACATATCAACCTTTTATGAAATGGAACCCAGAATTATAATTCTTATTTTCTAACTGGGAGCTATTTTTTTGTTCATTCCATAGCACACTTTTTACTGAACCCTGTACAGATCTATGGGGCAGTATTGATAACTTGCAGAAGTTATTTTTTGGCACATTGCTAGCAAATTACAATTTGCCCAGGTAGTCATTAATTTGACCATAATCGTCTGCATTTAAAGGTCAAGTCCACCTCAGAAAAATGATAGTTTTAATCAGTAGAGAAAAATCAGGCAAGCACAATGCTGAAAATTTCATCAAAAGTTTTACTTATTTTTTTTCACAAAATAGTTATATTCACAATTTAGTCTCAAGCAAATGAGAGAATCGATGATGTCCCTCACTCACTATTTCTTTTGTTTTTTATTGTTTAAATTATACAATATTTCAATTTTTACAGATTTGACAATAAGGACCAAATTGACTGATACATAAAATGTTAAACAATGGTAATTCCACATGTTCAGGGAGAAATAAATCTTTGTTTATGGGGACAATGGGGAGAAAATTAGAATATTTCATATTTCATATAACAAAATACAAAGGGAAGAGTGAGTGAGTGATGTCATCAGATCCCTCATTTGCTTACAGACGGGGGTGTACATATAACTATTTTATGAAATTAAGCAAAACAGGAAAATGTCATAACTTTCTTATTTTACATCCGATTTTGATGAAATTTTCAGCGTAATGTTTATTTGATTTTTCTTTATTTATTTATTCAAATCAACATATTTCTGGGGTGAACTTGTCCTTTAAGAATAAAAATGGTCGTAATCTGACATAAGAGTAGGGGGAAACCCCGGTGTAGTGGTCCACCTGCATTCCCCCCAATCAGTTATATCGGGAGGAGAGACCTGCGGGTCACAGTGATTCAGTTCGCTTTTCGCCTCCCAGGCACAGGTGACGCCAAAACAAATAATAAATAATAATAATAATGACATGGTTCCTGCAGTGATTTTGATTGTTCTATCATTGTTACAGACACCTATATGCTTCTTCGAGATGGGCAGCTCTGTGTTAAGGTTTGTCCAGAGGGGTATTATGAGAGCACAGAGCTAGGTTTCCGTGACTGTCGTCAGTGTTCCGTAGAGTGCCGGGATTGTCACGGTAGCTACCTCAACTGTGTCAGTTGTTTTGATGGAACTTACCTATTCCAAGGCAGATGTTTTAGTACCTGCCCTAGGTATGTAGGCAATACATTTATTTTCATTAATCAGTAGTAGAAATCTATCATTAAAGATAAGGTCAAGTAGCCTCATTGAAAAATAATATAGCAAGAAAGTCTTGGAAAGTAAGATGAATTGTTGCCATTTAGATCTAGGTTTATTATAAGTTCAACTCCTCTTTTGTGATGATTATTTGTAGCACATTTGAGCAAGAATTGTTGAAAGTTTGATTTTGAGATGTTAAGTCTTCGGGATATGCAATGATATAAATTGGCAACCTCTTTATTCATCACAGTTCTAAGTGTACAGTTTTATATATCTTGTGTGAAAAAAAAATCATGTGGAAAAAATCACAAGTAATGTTTGAAATTTGCAGTTCAGAAATGGATTACATATGACATGTTATTATTTGATTATAATATTTCATTCTCTTCTCCTGTAATACAGAATGTACAGTGATGGTAAGAAGCTTGCATGATGGGACATTTTAAATTAAAAATAAAATCCTATATTCCTAATACCAAGTATGAAAGCAGAACGAAAAGAAAGAAGCTGGCTATTTTGAAGAAAACAATAAATAAAAAGAAGAAAATTATGAAGTTTACACTAAATTGGAAAGTTTTGAATTTTGAAAGTGATCACATGAAATGATGCTAAACATTGGTCTGAATTCTTTCAGTCATTCTTTAGGGGTGTTTGCTAAAAAAAATTTGCCAATTGCAATCAAATGCAAATTCTGTTGCAATTTTGCCAACAGACCCGATTCTGTGCCGCCAGAAGGAGTTTGTGAGAACCCTTGTGTTTTTAGTTGCTTCACTTCAATATACGGCTGTTACCAAGCCTAACTTGTTTGCTTGACAGCCAATCACGGCTAGCCATTTAGTGTCCATTGTCTGTTTACAGTGCTATTATATATTGTTTTGCTCTAGCGTTTTAGTCATTCATGCAATTTTACTCCGATGAGTTCATGTCGAAAAGCCTTAGTATGTCCGTTTTCAAGGCTATTTTACGATTTTGCAGTACCAAACACTTGTTTAATTTCGTAATTGCATGATTGATATTATAAGTAACAAGTAAGTTTTCACTTTTCGTTGCAAATCAGTTATCTAGTGAAAATTTTCAATTAATTGCAGGACATGTGATTTATCTGTTTCTCACATTGCTGTTGTCATATTTCTGCTTTCATACCAATTGATTTACTGCAAGATTGGATCTTTTTGTTAGAGCATGTTTGGCAAACACGAGGAAACAGGCCTATGGGTTATAAGATTTGCTTGGGAAAAAAAGGCTTCATTCATTGGTTTAATCTTTGAATGAAAAGATGGTATAGGTCAATATCAGTGAAGATATTTTTGGTGAATGTGTGTGCATGACATTGGAGAATAAATAAATGAAAATGATTGGTTTCCTTCTTTGTTGTATAAGGAAGCCATATTGTGGTAAAAAAATATTTATTTGTATAAAACATTCTCTTTGCATGACTGTGAATTGCACATTATGATCATACACACATTTTAAGCTTTGAATGCAATGAGTAAAAATGAAATACAGTATAGCTTTATTTGGTTTTCTCTTAGTGCAATGAAAGATTGGATTTATCATAACATTCTTTTATTTGCATTGAATTTCTGTATTGCCATTCTTTGAAATCATAATGCCAATAGACATTGCCTTAAAACATACCAAGCGTACAATCTGATTCCTTTGATGAATGCCATATTTTAAACAATTACAAGTCAAGTACAAGTATGTGTTAAGATGTTGATCCTTAAGCTTTACATTTTGATTAAACCTAATGAACAGATTATTTTTTAAAAGTGCTTTCTACCATTTTCTGCATTATGGAATGAACAGATATTTTTTGAGAATCCTGGTTTATATGAAATGTTATTGATATTGCTTGCATGTTGATATTCAGTTGGTATTCTTTACAGTTCATAGAGCTTGTTTTGTTTGGAATGGCTGTTTTTTTCTTTTGTATTACTGATATGATTTTATTTGTCATAATTTGTAGAGGTTGATGCATGTTGAAAAATGTTTGATTTCACTTTTGAATTTGAAGATATTAGTGGTTGACATTGGCTTCAACTATTTTCTTTTACCTGTGTTCCTTTTAAGATGGCTACAGCCATCTTGTAACATGTAGTGTGAAGACAATTTATACAAGGGATGATTTCATGACAGTGGGTCATGATCTGACAGTTACCGTAGTAACAGTCAAGCACCTGTGTTTATCACCCTCCAAAATCTAGGGCAGTGGTCAGACGCGAGCTTGTTGGGTGTCACATGCTTATAAAACACCTCTGAGGAATTATTGATGACACTCACAATTTAATGGAATATCTTTCACAGAAAACATTTGATAAATTGAATAAAGTGAGAATCTTGAAATAACACAATGACAGATAAAACAAATAGTTTATTATGAGATTAAACAAATAATATAAGAAAAGTGAGAAAAAAAATACCGTGAATAATTTCTGAAAATCATAAAATAACTCTCTGTTTCCTTTTGTCTTTCTTTTTCTGCTATTTCTGTCTGTGTTTCTTTGCATACAGTGGATACACGGAGGATGATGAAAGCAATCATTGTATACAGCATGCAAACATTTGCCCTCTCTATTGTGAAACATGTGATGACTGGGGAGACTGCACTGGTAAGTAATATTTTAGGAGGGGGGGCATTCATGTAGCAAATTCGCTCCGAGCCAATCAGATGCAACGATTTTAGAAGCCTACATGTATAACATATGATCAGTGAAAATCACTGATTGTTTGCTTTAGACATTTGCGTAAATAGTTTTAGCTTGAAAACTTGACTTGTTATTATTTGCATGTTACCTTGACAAGGTTCCTGTGACTGGATTACTGGACACCACTCTTGAAGAAAACAAGTATAGATAGCAGATGGGTCACTTTAAAGAAATAATGATATTTGTAAGCTATAGAGGGAATAGGTGAAAAAAAAACAAAATAGTCAGAAGGAAAGAGGAGGAGGCGGTGAAGAATAAGAAATAGGAGGAGATGAAGTAGATAATGAGGAGATGGTGAAAAGGATGAGGTGAAGGAGGAAAGGAGGAAGGGGAGGGAAGAGAATCAGGAGGAATAACAAGGAAAGTAAAGAAGGATTAAGGAGGGACATAAGGAATGTAACGGGGAAAGGGAGGAAGATATGTGAGTATTGAGCAGCAAAAGTAACAGCAGTAGCAAGAGGAACTTTATAACAATAGTACATGTAGGAGTGTAATCATAGTCATAGTATTAGCAGAATTCTCAGAAGCAGTAGAAATTATTGTTCCATGAATATTGTTTCATGTCCTATGCATTTCTTCCCTTATTTGATCATAGTCTGTCAAGATGAGTATATTGTGTACTTTGGGGAGTGTGTTAAAGAATCGGACATGGCCTGCCCTATAAACCAATTCATTGTAAGCTTCAACGCTGAAGGGACAGCAACATGTGCACCATGTGACCCTACCTGTGGTACCTGTTTGGGGCCGGAGCCCACTGACTGCGTTACATGTGTTAGTGAAGACTATCACTTTCAGGGAAGCCGCTGTGTGCAGGACTGTGAGCCCGGCAAATACAAAGACGATATCTTGAAAGAGTGTTACGGTAAGAAAATCAGGCATATTTATTGATGTACAGTATGTGAGGCTACATGTAAAAGAGGAATATTGAAAATGCAAGTGCAGACTGTGGCTCGAATTCAAAAAGATAGTTTTGAACTTGTCTGAAAACATGGCTTATGCAGGTAATTTTTCATGCTTTAATTATGCCTTATGCATGAATATAGAAAGTATCCAATCATTTTACACATTTTATTCATAGTGAGATAATTTTGTGCTTGTTACTGAGGATAAACAAGAGCCTGCAATTTATTTAAATTCATTTTTTTCCCCATAAACAATGGGCTCATTAAAGGGGAACCCAACCTAATAAAAACTTGTTTTTAGAGGAAAAAGAAAAAAGAAAAAGTTTGAACAATATCAGACAAACGATAGTAAAGTTATGAATTCTTCAAAGTTGTAAATATTGGTAATCACTATACACATGGAGACTTCAAATTGGCTGCATATGTGATGTCATAGTGATGTAAGGCAAGTGCTACTCTTCCATGTACTCCAATACATAAAATAGCTAAATATGTCATTTTGTTCAAAAAGTTGTACTTCAAATAGTATTTTTCTTTCATGAGGCAATAAAACAATATACTACATATACCTGAGTTATATTTTGATTACTGCCTCTGGGAATGGTTACTTTGATAAGAGAAGGCCACAATTCCCTATGTACATGGCCTATGGGGAAGTTGTTCTTGCCCCTTGTCATAATTTACTTATCCAGTTGCCAATTTGAAATCTAAAAAGTCTTGGTGATATCAATTTTAAAGCAGCCCTATTACTTTCTTACTGTTTGTCCGATTTCTTTCAAACTTTCACCATTCAGTTTTATTTATTTTCACCATTCCAACACAACATGTTATGGCCAAAGCTGGATTCCTCTTTTAGATCCAAATGTTGGACTTGTTCATGCTGTAACCTTGTGTTTGGGAAATCTGTGTACTTGTACTTATAAGATCTTTAAACATGATTGTGGTAATGATAATGTTGATATTGACATGCAATATTTATATATCCCGTAACACAAAGTGTTGCGTATTATTGGCCCATCTTTAGCATGAGTACACTGATTGGGCATTTAGAGGAGTTTCTTCCTACCGGGTACCCATGCTACACCTGGCTAGAGAGTGCTGCAGAGGGATTTGAATCCTGAACCTTGTATTAACCACATGCATCTCCCCCTCTAGAGGGGAATGACTACATTGAGATAAAATTGGGCAACTCATTGGAGGCTAAGCCAGCATTTATGCTGGTTGGAGTCTATTGCAAACATGTGGTGTAATCAAACCATTCAGTCACCAAGAGGTTACTATTCTTTCTCCTCCTACCCTTCTGCAGATTGTCATCCAACCTGTCAGACCTGTGATGCTGGTTCCTCATTGGATTGTACATCCTGCATTGACGGCATGGAGCTATCACAGACTAACAGCCATGGAATGTGTCAATTTGGCTGTCCACAAGGAACCTACCTATCCGACAATGTCTGCACCCCTTGTGAGGATCGCAATTGTTTTACCTGCTTCATGCATGAAGAACAGGGTACCACCCAAAATAAATGCCTTACTTGTGACCTTGGATATTTTCTGACAGGTAATTGTATGCTTTTTATCAACCTTCAAACAACTTCTTGATAAAAATTTGTGTCATATGTTAACATTGTTCTCATAAGTAGTGACTTGGTATCCTCCATCTTGCTCTGTTCTGGTTTGTCTCTGGTTCTATCTAATCTCTTGTTTAATCCCTCATTCCTTCTCTCTTTCATGTTGGGGTAGAAGAACATTTCAATTGTCCATTTAACTTTTTTTTTGCTTTAACTCTTAATTCATTTTATAGTATTGAACACCTTTCATCGTTTTCAAAGGAGCCTCACTCATAACTCTTTGACCTTTTGCTGAAAGTCAAGGAAAATGTTAATACATGAAGCTGTTCAATAATTGAAGAAAACATGATTGTCTTTCTGTATATTTTGTAATATTGAATTCAACATATTTTTCCACATAATTTCCTAAAACTGCACAATATGCACGTGAGAAACTTACTATGAATTGCAAACAAAATTTTCACCATCTCAAAATAATCCCCAAACGACAGATGTTTGTTCTAAAATTAACATTCAAACTTACAAACAGAAATCATGTTGCCACTATTCTATTCATTATTAATTTGTTCACTATATACCATTTGAAAATTGATAAAAGGAAGAAGAATGTAATTGATTTACTTTACAATACAGGAACTGGAAATTGTGTGAAAAACTGCCCTGAACATACCTATGAGTATATTCTTGAAGATGCAATAGAAGGCAATGAATGTCGTTCATGTCACGAGAGCTGTGTTAGCTGTAATGGACCGGGGCCAAACTCCTGTACCAGCTGTTTTGATGAAATGGTCCTTGCCAGAGGAGAGTGCATGTGGGACTGTCAAGAAGGGTATGTATCTTTGAAATTGCCATCTCAAGACCACAAATACCTCATATGAACCATGCATTCTTATTGAGTATGCCACTTTATGATATGAAGTATTCTTTTCTTATGCCTACTTTTCTAGACTTCGCCTCAGGTGTTGTAAACATGTAGTCTGTCTGGTATTATATCAAGAGCTTATCTAGTCATAAATTCACCTTTCTAACATAAATATATTTTCTAAATTGTTCACTATAATCTGTAACGGGATGTTATCAATTGTGCAGTATATTCTACATGTACTTGGAGATTCTATCAATTTTCCCCATCACGATCAGTATTGTCATTATTATCACCTTTATCATCACTGGGTACATTATTATAATCACCATTATCATAAAAATCTCCATTTATTATTTCATTATTTTTGTTTGATAATTTTTCTTTAGATATTATCCAGATGAGCAGAACCAATGTCAGAGGTGTCACGAGACCTGTCAGACGTGTCTTGGAGGAGAGTACACAGACTGCATGTCTTGTCGTATTGACAAGGTCCTCCTAGACAACACCTGTGTGAATGAGTGCGGTGATGGTTACTTCTTAATGACGGAAGACATCCCACTTTGTCAGGAATGTGATGAGTTGTGCTTGAATTGTACTGGTGAGGAGATGGTATTTCACCAAATTGATGACTGTTTTTTGAGATCTTATTGTATGAAACTTGCCATTGATGGTTACTTTGCAATTAGTGATACTATGGTGATATCACTCAACAGCCTGTTGAAATTGGGGTTTCCATTATTATTATTACTTATTATTTGTACTGCGCTTTTCCCATTAGGCCCAAAGCGCTTACAATGAATTGATAAGATGTAATATATAAAAAAAATTACAAAGAATGAAAGAGATGAGTTTTTAATGACTTTTTGAAGATTGCTAATGATGGAGACTGTCTAATTATTAGTGGCAGGTCATTCCAGGATTTTGAGGCCGACACCGTAAAAGTGGTTTCCATGGAAGTTGGCACTAAATTTCAAGATTTTTTTATACTTGCCTTATTTGCAGTGGATCCTGATTTATCGTTGTAAGATTAAGACTTCAAGTTAAATGTATGTCCAACTTGCTTTATGTTGGATTTTCCTGAAATATGTTTCTGCTCTCTAGTTCATAATGCTCTCAAATTATCATGTAGACTCATTAATTCAGATATGTAAATATCTTTTTTAAGGTAATGCAAAATGAGAAAAAAAATCAGACTCTAAGTCAGATTCATCTCATTGTGAAAACACCCATGGACTGTCGGACCATTGGATCATTGTGTTTATGAAAGAATTAGTTATCGGCTAATTTTTTTTTTACTTTGAGGGTAATCTGACCAATTCAATGATGTCCTCATGCAACTGAGAATTTACATATCATTTTCGTCTTGTCAGACATGACTCAGACTAAGACTCATATTTTTATTGTAATTCCATTCCCTTTGGTAATTATCTTGAATGCGAGTAGAAATTGTTGGAATGAAATAATTAAAGCGATAGAACAGACATATTTTCTTCTCAGTAAGCAATAAAAAGAAAGGTAAGATGCAAAACAGGCACACAAAACAATAATAATGTTGGTAACAGAAATCTGATATTAAATTGTATATGCAATATATTACGATTATGAACATTTATTTTTTTTTTTTTAGATTATGGGCCATTTGACTGCGCTGCATGTCATCCTAATTATGAATTGGATAATGGAGTCTGTTACAATAGATGCGGCAGTGGAAGATACTATAACAAAGAATCAGAGGTAAAAACAAAAATCCCAAGTATATTGACTTCAAGTTGTGATCTCTGTGCTTTATTAAGTAAATCAATGATTGTTCATTATTGGTTTTCTGATATAATCTCATTCTTTCACTTGGCAATGTGGAATCATGTTTGGTTCATTAATTTGATGTGTTGATAGGATTTAATTCCTTGACAAAATCTTCGGTAATTCACATTTTAGTGTTAGGGAATACATACATGCTCAAGAGTGTTACATGTAGCTCCATGCTCTCTTTACAATTGCACTGTACCTCATATCGTAGTTTGGAATGTGAGCTTGCTATCTGAAGAGGTGACTCAAACTTTTCTATCTGCAATTCCATTTTTGTCTCGCCTGCATAGCAGAGAGAGACTATAGGCACCGCTTTTCTGACGGCGGCGGCGTCAACATCAAATCTTAAAGAGAAATTCCAGTAGTTGCAATAAACACTGATTTCATGAGAAAGTCTGTAAAACCAGGCTTAATTGTCAGAATATCATCGAGGATCTAGATCTGGTACAGTTACATAAACTAAACTTTGTGAAATCTTGAAATCTACCCCGAAAAATATTCACACTGAAGATCACCAACACAGATAGGCACACGTGGGACAGTGTATTATTATTTCTGGAATAAAGACCCGACGGAAGTGACCAAATCCGCGCTTATTTTGCTTATTTCTCAGCAATTACACAATTTCTTTCAGAATCCTTTGGCACATATTTTTTATTCATACAAACAGACACTTGGGTGGTCATTATATTAGATTCTGTAAAAAGTCATTTTGAGATCGTTACCAAAACTGGAATTTATCTTTAACCTAAGGTTAAGTTTTTTAAATGACATCATAACTTAGAAAGTATATGGACCTAGATCATGAAACTTGGACATAAGGTTAATCAAGTATTAGTGAACATCCTGCTCAAGTTTCAGGTCACGTGACCAAGGTCAAAGGTCATTTAGGGTCATAAAATTTGGTCAAGTTGGGGGTATTTGTTGAATTACTATCATAAATTGAAAATGTATGGATCTACATGTAGTTCATGAAAGGTGAACATAAGGTTAATCAAGTATTAGTGAACATCCTGCCTGAGTTTCAGGTCACATGACCCAGGTCAAAGGTTATTTAGGGTCAATGAACTTTGGCCAAGTTGGGGCTTTTTGTTGAATTACCATCATTACTTTGAAAATTCATGGATCTAATTCATGAAACTTGGACGTTAGGTTAACGAGGTATCACTGAATATCCCGTGAGAGTTTCAGGTCACACAACCATGGTCAATGGTAATTTGAGGTAAATGAACTTTGGCCACATTGGGGGTATTTGTTAAATTACCATCCTAACTCTGAAAGTTTATGGATCTAGTTCATAAAACTTGGACATAAGAGTAATCAAGTATCAATGAACTTCCTGTACGAGTTTCAGGTCCCATGACCATAGTCGAAGGTCATTAAAGGTCAGTGAACTTTGGCCGTGTTGGGGTATTTGTTGAATTACCATCCTAACTCTGACAGTTTATGGATCTAGTTAATAAAACTTGGGATATAAGAGTAATCAAGTATCACTGAACATCCCCTATGAGTTTCAGGTCACAAAACCAAGGTCAAAGGTCAGTTAAGGTCAATAAACTTAGGCCATATTGGGGTAATTGTTGAATTGCCATCATAACTTTGAAAGTTTATGGATATAGTGAATGAAATGTGGACATGGGTGTAGTTGACAAGTCTTAAGTCACCGTTCAAATGTCATTTATGGTCAATGAATGCGGTATTATGTCATTATATGAATGTTGTTTTTGTGAATGATTATTTTATAGTAGTTTTCAAAGTTAGCACTGCTGCTTTATTAAATCGCGTAATGCAGGCGAGACTGCCAGAGGCGTTCCACATGTTTCTCTTTGGGGACGTGTGTTTAGTATTAGGTTATTAGGTTTCCAATGCGCTTAGAAACTGTTGTATTAAGCGCTATATAAACGTTAATTATTATTATTATTAATGACGGGATGTGGTTCCAACTAAGTATGGTTAAAATGATGGTAATGGTTAGGTTTCAAGTACATGTAAAGCCTTAAGTTTTGGTAAAGTGTTAAACATGTCACAGAAATTGAGCTTTGCAGACTTCAGTTTATCATGTGGTGCCAATCCATGAAATATATAAATTCTACATGCATAGTTTCCATTAGAGCAGATTTCTTTCAGGTGATTGCTGTGAAATTATCAAGAGAAGTAATCAATTCTTGAACACATTGCAATTCATTATATTCATGAATCTGCAAAAAGGGACAAGAAAAAGGATGAAATTCAGGATCACATATCTAGATATTGTGTTCACATCAAATTGTAAACCAATTTTGTTTTCTTTTTTTTAAGTTCACAAGATAGGACTCTGAAGATTACCTACACAGAACAACTCAATATTATAGCTCGGATAAGACCCATCACCCATTGAAATTTGATGCATAGTCTGCATATTTCTAAGCAATAATGCATTTTGTTCCAGAATCATCTATCGCATAATTTTCATTAGCATTCTTTGGTATGTACAAATTCATTTTGAGATTGTTACTTCAGCCACACTTTGTGGGACACCCCAAAATCATTGTTTGTTACCTCTTTGTCCCATTCACAGACTTGTGGTGTTTGCGATGAAAAATGCGGGGAATGCTTTGGACCTTCACCAGACCAGTGCATCTCTTGCAAGGGGCAGTTACGTCTAGAGAAAATTGGTCGTAATAAATCACAGTGTATTCCATGCTGTTCAGCTGCTGAGGAAGGGGAAGAGTGCTGCAAGAAATGCACTGGGGACTCACGTAAGACAAAAATATTCAGTCTCGTGTATCTTTATCAGTTGAAAGCTAGTAGCATATAATCTCGAAAGTGCTGGAATCCTTTTGTTCTCAGGAGACAAAGGCCGTGCTTATGCTTCCACTTTTCAGGCCAGATTCAGCGTTTCCAAACGTGACTAGTCCAAAACACGGTTCATCCATGCTTTCATTTAAATGCTGTTTCAAAACGCTGATCGTAAACTCACATAAAGGTGTGTTTGTAAACGTCGTTTGACCAGAATCGGGCTTTCTGGGGAAGTATAAACAGAACCACGATTGTAAACGTGTTAAAAATTACGTCATTTGGTACATGCTTCCGGTGAAATGAAAATCCGTGGGCAAATACAGTCGCATTGCTCCATGTTATCTCCACGTAATAACAACACTTGGGAAAAAAGTTTCGAAAAAGGGCGCACCCAGTTTGACCTCGCTTTCCTGCGAAGCCAGCTGGAGATCGTGATTTCGCCTCTGAAAAGTTAAGCATAAACAGCACTCCTAGAACCATGTTTACGATCGGCGTTTTGAATCGACGTTTGAAAACGCTGATTCTGTTCTCGCAATGGAAGCATAAACACACCCAAAGTCTTTTTTTTTTCAATAGGATACATCGTGCTGTTACATTAAGATATATTTATGCGATAAATACAATTAGAAATGTAAATAGACATTAAGAATTGATTAAGATTGATATAGTTCAAGTTAAGAACAACAGACCCTGATCAATTAAAAAAATAGATATATTTTTGAAGCTACTTCTTTCAATGTGCCTCCGAGCAGCAAGAATATGTGTATCAATCAAATCCTCAAATGAGAATAAAAGTGTGTGGAAATATCAATTTTAATGAATGAGAAGGTAGAAGGCAAGAAATTTCAATAAAAATTAAACATATATTCTGTTAAAAAATGGGAAAGTGTGATAGGTTTTACTTTCTAATGTGATACATATATGGGCAATGTTGCTTTAGTAGTACAATTCTTCATATATTTTCGACACAAATTTTTCAATATTTTTATTTATTATCTTTTAAATGCTGTGTCGTTTGTGAACTGTAGAACATACACACGTTTTCCCCATGATATGTGATGAGTTGATGCAGACAAGCTGCTAGAATGATGTGTATCATCATGATCATCATCGACATCATCATCAAAAATCATCATTAATATCACTACTCTCACCACCACCACCATCATCATCACCATCACCGTTATCATCACCATTATCATCATCATCGTAATTATTATGGTTACCATTATCACCACCATCATCATTATGATGTAATGTCCTCATGATCACCACCTTCATCACTATCATCATCAACGATCACCATTTCTGTCTTTATCGAAATTGTTAACATCATAGACATCATCACCATGACCAGCATCACCATCATCATCATAGCTATCACCATCATTATCATCATCATCAACTTCATCATCATCATCACCTTCATCATCACCATTATCATCATCATCATCATCACCATTATCATCATCACCTTCATCATCATCATCACCATTATCATCATCATCATCATCACCACCATTTTCATCATCATCATCATCATCATCACCATTTTCATCATCATCATCACCTTCATCATTATCATTACCACCACCATAAATGTATTGTCCACATGATCACCTCCATTATCATCATCAATGATGATCATCAAAATCATAATCACCATGAGCAACATCATCATCACCATCATCATCATCTTTATTGTCATCACCGTTTCCACCATAGCCATCATCATCGTCATCTTCATCACTCTACCTTATATGGAAGTGGTTATATTGTTTTGTTTACATCAATCTTTTTCACGTCCGCTTGCATCCCCACAGACAAGTGCCCCAATTCCTACGTTGAAAAGCCAACAGTCGTCGCAGGTGTGAAGGTGCAACACATCGGCACCATCGTCTTCTCCGTCATGTTGGTGATCGTCCTGTTCTTCCTGGTGTTCGGTCTCCTACAGGCTCGGTCACACGGCAAGCTCTGCTGGAGACATAAGTATGCCAAGGTACCCTCCATGAACTTCAGCAACAAGGATAAGTATGTTACGCTTGGTAAACCTGATGATGACTACTATGAGGATGAAGAAGACATATATGGAGATGTAAGTAACCATGACAACAAGAAAAGAGGGGGGTGAAAACCAAGTTTAGCACATGGAATGCCTAAAGGGGAAGTTCACCCTGAAGAAAAATTTGTTGTAAAAATAGCAGAAAAAATAGTAAAAAATATTGGTGAAGGTTTGAGGAAAATCCGTTAAAGAGTAAGAAAGTTATTAGAGTTCAAAATTTTGGATTTGTGACGTCATAAATGAGCAGCTGCCCCATGTGTTATGTAATATAAAATGTATGGATTTCAAATTTTGTATGGTTCCTGATGACTTAATTTTGTTTTATTTTCATGATCGGGTGTGAAATGATTTGTCTATTGATATACAAAAGTTACAGTGAAAACCGTTTTCAATTTTCTGAGAAAATGACATTTCATTGATTTTATACCATTCGCTATGTAGGAATGCTGCTCGCATATGATGTCACAAATCAAATAATTGAATTTCTAATAACTTTTTAATTATTTGAAGAATTTTTCTCAAACATTCGGCAATATTTTTTATTATTTTTTCTGCTATTTTTACAATAAACTTTTTGTCAGGGTGAACTTCCCCTTTAAGGGGTGCATTGCGGAAAGAGTTGGGTTTAAACGCAACTAAAAAAAATCAAGTACAAGTCCCTAATATGTGCGTTTCATTGGTTGAAAATTAAAGTTTGTTTGATTTTAGGAGTTGAGTTTGATCACAACTCTTTCTGCAACAGGCCCCTGGCAATACTAAAGAAATGAAGGAGAGATATAGAATGGCCTTTGAAGTAGGAAATATTTCGTTATGTGTTTCTTTGGATTTTATTTGATCATGTACGTATTTTAACCAGTTGCCAACTGACATCGTCCAAACAGTTTTTTTTCAGAAAAATTTGATGAATAAACAGTGCATTCTTTCAGCCACTCTGTAATTCTGCCTTAACCTGAACAAAGATTCTTGTTTATCTTTATATTTTTATCTGTAGGTGAGTGAAGATGATGATGACCTAGAGGAACCAGATACTTTTCAGACCGTTGGAGTTGGATATCGAGGTCAGGATAGGAATGGTGTGATAGACCATCTCTAAATGCTTTGGATGTACTTTGTGCCTCATGGAACTTAAGAGCTGAATTTAGTCTTATGAAATAAACATTCCAACTGCTTCGTTGAAATATTACCCCTAATTGGTAGATCTGCTCCATGGTACAAAAGCTGTTCCTGTGATGTCTTTGATGGTGACACCTTCGAACACTCAGCAGGACATCAACTAGAAAGTGATTCACAGGATTATTTCCTCTCTATATCTATATTAATGGATAGCAGTTCTTAACCTGTTCTTACAAGTCTTCCGACAACTGTTCATCCATTGACCTACATTCTGTAATTCTTGCAGGATCTGTACAGGCATCACCCTGTTCTAGTAGGCAACAGGTTGAAGAATTTGACAAATTGATAAAGATTTGCCACTGACTAGTGAATCGGTCATCTCTGCTGTGTCTTAAAGTCCCTGGTAGTGTGTCAGAAGTTATCAATAACCTCTGCTGAAATTTGTGTTGCCTCTTGCAGTATTTATACCATGCATCTCTTACTCTAAGGGTCTTTGCTTTGGGGCTGTTGGAAATGTTTATTTTGATACACAGACGTTCAGTCGATAAAGGTGCCTTATGTTGTATAGAACAGCAAGATTTTTATGTAAGATATTAGTTTTAATTGTTATATTTATCTGTATCTCTTGTTCAAGTATATGTGATTAATCATCGTGCAGTATAGGCAGGTTTCATATAAATGTACTTCTTTGCCTTGTTGGTTAATATTTTTCACATCCCAAGCTATGTCATCACATCTTTAGTGTGTCAGTTGGAGAACTGGAGAAATGAATATTCTATAACAGGGGATGTTTTAAAAAAAGAGTTCAGTCTGAGTGAATGTCATACTCAAGTGTTAACACATACATGATATGTAACACATAATCACATAGATTGATGCCAAGGAAACCTTGTCCTGTCAGCACAACCTGACTTATGTTCTGATGTATTAGTTAGGGCATGCATTAAGGCATTTGATCAGTTGCGAGTTTTAGTCAGTCTTATATCTTTAAGTAAAATATCCCCAGATCAAAATATGATAACATTGTATAGTATTATTGTAGGATGGATTAATTCAACCCTAGGGTAACTATGTCCTCTGTTTTTATGAATTGCCTGCTGTCAACCCTCTCTCTTGTAAAAATATACATGGTAGGTAATTGTAAAATCATCTCATCATTCCCTGTAAAGAAGAGTGTTGTAAATGAGTTTGTTGGTTGGAGTTGAACATGAAAATATATACGCTTCTTGAATCAGCACTTATTCATGAGACTCAATGTCTTGTGAAATTTATGTCTTTGTTTGTATTCTACATAGTTTTGGGACTTCAACATTTTCATGAGTTGTATCACGTATACTAGTATTGATCAATGGAAGAAAAGAGCAAAATCAAGGATAGAAAGCCGAGGTGGAATAAGAGGTTAAATGTGCATTTGGTGTCAAAGATTTATACCACACATTTAGTTGGAGTGCATAGAGACATTTATTTAGAATAAGTTAAAGAATTGAATGTAAGGTGTATGAAATCATGCATCACCCGGTCATGTGTTGCCAATGTCAGCTTGGTCCTTATCATTTCTGATGACTTTTCCTTGGATACTTGAAATAAATAGGAGAAGAAGAAAAAAGAATGGCTTAAAGATTTGAATGAGTACTTTAATGATGTTTAAAAGTTGAAAGATCTGTAGTATGTCAGTATTAGTAATGGTTGTATTCATATTTTATGAAGGTTCATTAAATGTATATTTTGTATTCTAACTCTATATTGACAAGTTCTGAGATGTGGGTTTATGAAGAATCCCATTTTTCTCTCACGTGATTTTTCTTTTCTTTTTGTAATTTGATATTGATTTCTTTGTGCTTTGTATTGAGAGTGAATTATAGATGCATAAGTTTGGATTAATAATTAACAGTACTTGGGTGTTTCCCTTTCTATTTCTATTACATGTTATTGCGTTTTGATTTAGAATCATGCTTAGGGAAATAACTACTTACTAAATAATCAATGTGTTGCAATATGAAGCTTCATGAATCATGTATAACTCAATATCATTTACTCTACAGTACATCTAGCTAATTAACTATTTGCCTCAATATATGTTGTAACACTGCTAAAAATTGTAGCAATATGCGGCTATAAAGTTAAGTAAATGCATCATTTAAAATTCATGTAGAATATTCGTCAGGGCACTATTAAACCAAGGCTTACTACCATTACAAATATGAAATGAAAAAATTCTGATGTGGTGGTTTATTGATTGACTAGTGCTATTTAGCGATTAATTGCAAATCTTAGAATAATGAGGCAATGATTATATTTTAGTTTGTCCATGAGAAATCTATAGAATGGTAGAGATAATGTATTCATGAAGACTTTAGGCTAATCTGTTCCAACAAGGATTTACTTTTAAATTTTAGGCTTCCTTCTCATCTTTCCACTGAAATTATCATTGTGCCACCTGTTCAAGTACTTCCTTTGTATTCAGATCGTAGAAGTATTCATTTTTTTTTATTCATTCCATCCTAATTTATAGTCATTAATGTTTTAAGGGTTCATTATTTTGCGTGATTGATGCTTGGGTTGTTTACTTAATTGAAGGAAAAGAAAATGTGATGTACAGCTTTGATTATCTGTGTGTATCAAAATGTCGTCTACCCTCAATCAAATGTTTATGATATGTTTTGAATAAGGGGGATGCATTATGTATTCCATCCTAATCTTCATCACAAACTGACTTTGTATTTGATACACATACACAATACAGGTATATCTACCGTAGCAGGTGGCTTATGGCCAAATGTGAATTGAACAACTTAATGGCTTCCATATTTTTTATATTTTATTTCAAAAATTATTTAGTACTTAATAAGGTTTGAAATCCAATCCGTCACATTTGTTTTGTGATTGAACTTCCAATTTTAAAGGCCTAGGCCATCTGAACATGAAGTTGATGTGCTTAAATAGAGAGAAATAAATCTCTTTAATCTGTATTGTTTAAAATTTGAAATTATACATTTTTTCAAAAGATGTGATGATAGAGAAGGTTTTCATTAGAAAGGATGTCAATTGTAATAAATTCATGTTTAATGAGTAGCATGGTGTATCTTTGATCCATCAGTCTAGGGTTTGAGTGGACAGGGATTTCGATGGCGTGTTTGAAATCCCACTGCTGCCACCATAAATGCCAAGACGTCATTCAAGGAATACTTTATACTCTTTCTTGATTGAAGACAACCACAGCAGGTAGGGGTAGCTGCCGAAGTAAATCAACAATGCTGGCAACAACAATAGTTACTTTGAAAAGCCGTTTTAACACAATGTGGCGCTCTCTTATAAATAATGTAACCGAGATATAATAGCAGTTTCATTTGTTTAATTTATTTATTCAAATCAACATGATTCAAATAGACTTGGCCTTTAAAGACTGTTTTTAAAGATTAGTCAACAAGTACTTGTTTCCACCAAAGATATGTGGTTTAGTAACATTCCGAGCCAGATTTTGATATGTAAATTTATGAACAGCTTTTGATCGTTAAATTATTAGAATTCCAGAGCTCTTTCACTAATCATGTACTTATTGCTAGATGTAATTTGTTGTGTACTTTTTAACAATAGACAGGTTTACATGTACATTTGAGATGCAGGCACTTTGATGTGGAATACATTTCAATCTTTCCTCTCGTAGGCTAGAGTCACATCTTAACACATTTGACTTCTGTTATGCTCAAACACACATTCACGTGGGCATACCTAACAAAGCACCTTAACATGATTTCTAACTTGTAAGTTGGAGTCTTATATCCTGACACCTTAGTGTTGGGAAGGAACAATTGATTCTCATTGAATTACACCGTCGCCTTGATATGTCATCATATCAAAGCGATTTGTGAATATCTTTAAATTTCTGTTTATTCTTTTTTTTTTTGATTGATTGGCCGATATGGCCTTTTATTGCATCCAAGATAAAATCATACATTTAACATGATAAAACAATATTTACAAGTATTATAAAGAGGCAAAGGGATAAAAAAGCAAAATACAATTTTAGAGATAACAATTACAACAAATGAAAGCACAACATACAAGTATCGGATGCAGGGGACCAGCAAAGGCCAAAGGCCTATCAAGGCTAGTCCCCGAACATAACATAACAATAAATAAATAAAGTATACACCAAATACAAAAGGGCAAAAAAACAGGCAACTGAAAGTCTATTTAATGAACGATTGATTAATAAGATATGATTTGTATTGTCTTTTAAAAAGAGACATTGACTGATAAGATTTCTGTTCTGATTTCAAATTATTCCAAATAATAGGTCCTCTATAATTAATAATGGAACGAGAAAAATCATATTTGTACTTTGGCAAGTATAGATCATTATAGTTTCTTGTTGCATATTTATTGACTGCCCTTTGAAAAATAAATAAATCATTAAAACATTCAGGCAAAACATTTTTAAAATACTGATACATAAATATGGCAACGCAGTACACATTCAGGTCAAATATTGTTAATATATTGAGATTTTTAAAAATTATGTTTGTATGGGCAAGGTATGATGACTTTGTTATTATTCTAATAGCACGTTTCTGCAACAAATATAACCTCTGTAATAAGTATTTTGGACAATTTCCCCATATGATGTTACAATAACTCAACTGTGGCAAGATCATAGCATTATATAATTTCAGGAGAACTGACATTGGTAAAATATATCTAATTCTACTCAATATTCCTATGACACAGGACATCTTACGAGAAATTTCATCTACATGATCTTTCCAAATTAATTTATTGTCCAATTTCACACCAAGAAATTTTACAGATTCTGTCATTTGTATTTCATTATCATCAATATATATTTTAATTTGACTTAAATCCAGGCATTTATTTTTTGTTTTGAAAATTATTAAATTTGTTTTATCGAAATTAAGTAACAATTTGTTTGCAAAAAACCAAGAATGAACTTTTCGTAACTCAATATTGATGCAATTTGATGCTCTTACTAGATTATCATCAGAAACAAAAAGGCTTGTGTCATCTGCGAATAAAATAAAAGATAATATATCACTAGAATTCGGTAAATCATTCACATATAACAGAAAGAGAAGAGGGCCGAGATTTGAACCTTGGGGAATGCCTGTAGAAATGGCATTGCCAGAAGAAGTAAAATTTCCAATGCTAACAAACTGTTTCCTGTTAGATAGATAATTACTTATTAAGTCATTTGCAATACCCCGGAAGCCATAAAAATATAATTTCTTCATTAAAATACGGTGATCCATACAGTCAAAGGCTTTCGAAAGGTCTAAAAAAAGTCCAATCAAAAATTTTTTATTTTCAAAAGCGTTGGCAATCTTCTGTAAGATCTAAAAGGGCATGATGAGTACTGTGTCTCTTTCTAAACCCATACTGTCTCTCATATAGTATATTATTCTTTTCAAGATATGTCATCATTTGATCACAAAGTATTTTTTCAAAGATCTTGCTAAAAACAGTTAAAACAGAAATGGGTCTGTAATTATTCAAATGAGTTTTATCTCCCTTTTTAAAGACAGGTAAAACTTTGGCAAGTTTCAAAGAATCTGGGAAAGCACCATGTTCAATTGAGAGATTAATGATATAACACAGTGGTTGGGCTATTGCAAAGGCAGAATGCTTTACTACTTTTGGATGGATACCATCATAACCTTGACTTTTATTAACATCTAGTCCTTTAATAATTTTCTGCACATACAATATGCAGCAGTCGGCACAAAGGTGTGAGACTAGCATTAGCCTGTGTTGTGATGTAAAGTCACTTTAGATTTCATGAAAACACAATTTAACGTTAAAGCCCACTTAATTCATGTGCAAGAAGGGAATCAATACATATTCACTGTTTCAATTGCAGTACACTTCCTATGTTATGGTGATCAGGTATGGGTATCAGGTCAATGAGGGTCGTAGAATTGTGAGCATGATGAATTGACCGAGAGCAATTGTGAGAAAATAGGGAGTGCAAGTGAGAATGGGAGTAAATGTTGTATTACAAATTTATAGCCACCTAATAATTGCACATAGGCATGAAATAATGATTCGCTATTTAGTGATTTTGTTACCGTATTTGTAGCTTATTGCTTGTATTCTTATGTTTTAATGTGATTGCTGTAAATTTTTGCAGTGTAACTCTTTTCTTTCATATGCTGGTAAAAGGACCAAATTTATTTATTTTTTTTTCTGTCACAAAATTTAATGTATGTAATTATGACGATCTGATTATTTGAAGATATAGTAAGAACCATATTGATAATTAGCAGCAATATTTCATTCAGATCAATATTTTTTAAGAGCAGCAATGAAAATGCACTATCTTACTTGAACATGTGATTAATGACTTCCTTTTGCAACTAAAAATATTATTTAATAAAAGGTGGACTGGCTTTATTAATTTTCATCCTCACCTACGGTTTTATGTACTTTGATTCAGACTACAGAAATATCAAACTTAGTTTTTGTTGGATACGTTTCATATTGTATAGATACATTTGATAGGTTAAAAGCACAAGATGTGATAAAAAAAGAAGAAAATAATACATTTGTTTAAAAAAATACTTGTTAGTAGTAAATTTATTGTTGTGTACTTCTGGACCATGCAAAGTATATATGATCCCCATACAAATAGAATATGCTGAAGGGGAATGAAACCTTTGGAACAAGTAGGTTTGTGTCAAAACAGAAAAATCAAAGAATAAGAACAAAGAAAGTTTGAGAAAAATCAGACAAAAATAATGAGAAAGTCATGCGCATTTGAATATTGCAATCACTAATGCCATGGAGATCCTCCTATTTGCAATGCGACAAGGAAGGGGTCCGACCACTTGACCGAAGGTCCGCGAGACCGAGGGACCGCGAGACCGAGGGTCCGCGAGACCGAAGGCCCGCGAGACCGAAGGTCCGCGAGACCGACTTTTTTCCCTTCATCGGTTGCCGCGGTCGAGTGGTTTAAGACGCCTCGTTGCAGTGGCGTAACAGGTGCCTGTTAACGGGGGGGTGCCAAATAATTCCCGGTAACTATATAGAATCAGTGGCGTTGCTAGGATTTCATGACTCATGAGAAAGAGACACATATCTCACCAACAAATTATAATGCGAGCACGCGCCTGCTCACCACCGCCCTAGCGGTGGTGCGAAACACGTACTGCGCGCACGAAACGTCTCTGTAGGGGGATGTGATGCAGGGAGGGGGTGTTTCTGCTACTTACAGTATAAACTTACGATCAGAGGCGTCGATCCTGGGGGGATGGGGGAGGGCAAACATATCGTTTACCCCCCCCCCCCCAATAATTCCGGATGTGTAAAAATAAAATAAGATTGTAATGTTAGACAGAAATCGGCAAGCGAAATTGAGATGCACAACTCGTTCTTTATTCAAAATCGTGCTCAAAATATCCGTTTTTCACAGTGGAATATAAAAATTTTCAGCTCGCGTTTCGCGCTCGCATCACTTCTTTAGCAATAAACCCATACTTTTCATGATTAAATAGGTGAATAGAATGTCCTGTTTTCAGGTAAGCCTAAAAAAACCTCCTGCTTCGATTTGCAATAATATTTGGTTGGATATACATCTTGTTCTTTATTAAAAAGTCCATTAAACTGTCAAGTTTTTCAGATCGAAATATCAAAATTTTCAGCTCGCGCGCTTGCGTCAATTGTTCTTTTAGTTACCCATCTTATTCATTGTTACCAAAATGCTTGGAATATCAAGCTTTCAACCGGCAATCGATGAAGGAAAAAAAGTCGGTCTCGCGGACCTTCGGCCTCGCGGGCCTTCGGTCTCGCGGACCCTCGGTCTCGCGGACCCTCGGTCTCGCGGACCCTCGGTCTAGCGGGCTGTCACCGCGACAAGGATGTGTGATGTCACATGTGAACAACTTTCCCTTTGATGGACTATAAAATACCCCCCAAATGTCTCTTTTTGCTATTTCTTATGGTGATACAAACTCTTTATCCATGATGTATTCTTTAAGAATCTCTATTACATGCCCTCCTATAGAAAGAACACATGAACTTCTGATAGATGTGATAGCAGAGGCAGTTTAAGTGAAATATAGACTAAAGTAATGGGGAGAGTTGTTCACAAGTGACATCACAAATCTTTGTCACATTGCCAATTAGAGGATCTCCATAGCATTAGTGATCGCAATATTCGAATGCTCATAACTTTATCATTATTTGTCCGATTTTTCTCAAACTTTCGTTGATCTCTTTCTTTGATTTTTTTGTTTTCATGCAAGCTATCTTGTTCCAAAGGTTTAATTCTCCTTTAAGTTTAGCAGTTGTATTTCTCATTTTAATTATTACTTTAAAGTTACTGTATGAATGCATTACTATTTGCTCACGTTATATTTCTATTGTGTATTTATGTGTATATGATAGGGTTCAACAAATGATCTGTGCCTCATGAAAGCCGTGCCTTAGTCAAAATCCAATTAAAGCTGTTATTTTAGTACTTTTCTACTGTATAAGGATTGGTAGTAACCATTCTGATGTATTGTGTATTCTCTGTGCTGTTTATAATTTCAAATGATAGATAATAAATGAGGTTTGGAAATAATTATTATTATTTTAAAAATGTGTGCAATCACATTGCCATCATCTTTGAGTCTGTAAGAATATTTCTAAAAATCTTGTGGGAGATTTGCAGATTGTTGAATAATTCAAGCTGTTAGAGTTTGAAAATAATCTGCTATGTAATGTGTGGTGTAACCTTTATTTTGATCACGATTCACTATAGGATCACTAACAGGTAAAGAGTAGCAAGTGTAGGGCTATATTATAGGATTTAATATTTCTCCATTTCTAAACTTACACCCCTTCCAAATTGTTTTTGAGGGCTTGATGTTTTTTTTTCCTTTATATATTATTTTTTTAAAACATGTTTTTATGTTACAACCTGATAGTGATGTCCTTGGCTATTGTTTCCCCTGCCATACACCACTGTGTAAACTACATATGAAAAACAGATTTTTTTTGCAGAAAGTGAGAGAGAGGGATCGGGGAGGGAGGAAAAGAGGTGAGGAGGAGGAGAGAGGAAGATGGGGGGGGGGTCAAAAAGGACATATCAAAGTATTCTAAGAATAACTAGCCAGGTCATTTCCCCTCCCCTAAAATTTAAATCCAAATAATGTTTTCATAAAAACATTGAATTACTTGAATTTGAGTCTTATTTTGTGGTTGGTCCCTTTGCACCGATTGTTAGTATTTATTCAACTGAAACGAACAAATATTCAAAGTACAACCCACCCCCCCCCAAAAAAAAAGCTAGGTCAGAACAAATCAAAATGGGTAAATTAACAGTACTTTCGAAACTGTAATTGAATACTTTAAATTACAAAGACTTCACAGTCCACGTTTTATATTTGATTTAATAACATTTTGATTATGAAATCGGTTATTATCAAGAAAATAAAGAAGTCCTTTCCAAATTTTAGCCCTCCTTTCAAACGCAGGACCATCCCACACACTGACCCCTCCGTATTATTTCACGATGCCAATCACTTTGATGGAAATTTACTCAGGCGATGAAGGCACTACAATCATCAATAGCCATTCTAAATAACACAATGGATTAAGACCGACTTAAAAAGAAATCTCTGTTATTACCGTCCGCATTCTCAATCTCATTTTCTGTTCTAATGATGTGTGTTAGCAACGGACGTGCATGTAGTTTTATGCCATGCCCTCCTTTTTTAAAGCTTGCATCGAATCATCATTTACTGCATCAAATCACTACATCGTCTACGTAGGAAGGAAACTGATACTCTATTTTCAACTGAAGAATATGAGGCTACCCCAATTCTGAGAAAAATCTACCCTGGAAATAATTTATCCCGCAAAAGTTAATAAAGACGGATTGAAAGATGGATTCTAGTGCTTTGGCCTTCAGTGGATGGATGTGTTATTGAATTCAAATTGTCGTCATAGATGTTTTCTGGACGCGGAAGAAGCTGGAAATGAGCTTTATTCCGAAGGATATGACTTGTACAACAAGTGATAATATTTCTAAGGTGCATGTTTTAGGGAGCATGCAAGAGGCTGCGATATTCTCCGAGGAAGGAATTATTTTGTTATGAAAATGTAAAAAAAAAAAAAGTAAAATAAAGATAACCACCACAAGCGCAATCCGATTCCGTTATTCCCTTTCGTCACCTCATCACGGGTCAGCCTATCTGACCGTTGTCACGGGATATACCAAACTTAATATATTGTCGACCGTGAACCCGACGGTCTACCTAGACCTAAACATCCTCCATAGGATTCCGCAGCGGAGGACTCGTGGCTAATAATGTTTACCAGTATTTTCAGTTTGAATCAGTGGTCATTGACCACGTCATCGCTGCTACTTAGTATTTTCGTACTTGTTGTTGTCCTCGTCATCGCTAACGCCAACCGTCGGAGATCAGTGGCACCAGCTGAGGATAGAATCAGGTGGTTACCAGGCCCCCGGGGAATCAGAACAACTATCAAAGATCTCTTAGGAATGAGAAGAAAAGGGTCCAGAAGTGAGTCAACCTTAATGATTATTCATTCGTTGTACAGTCGAATAAATAAATAAATAGTAAACAAAGTGATTAAATAAGAAAATTCATGATGGTTCTACAGAAAAAAAAACATTTGAAAAAGTTGGATTGTTTTGATAATAATGATGATGCCAAAAAATAACTTTATCTGAACTTAATGAGGTTGGTTAGTGATTTACTAAACTCGGCTTAAAAATGTTTCCTGAAGTCCACCTGATCGGGGCAGGGGTCCTCGGGTTTTAATCTTACACTTTGCTTCTTTTCATCCCCAATGTTTGTTCGATTCATCGAGACGAATTATCTGTATTCTCTCTCTACCTTTCAATAAAGACATGTATGAGAAGACAAAGACTTATGGGAAGATCTTTGGAATCGGAAGTGGTGAAGGCGCTTACGTCATAATAATGGATTACGCTCATCTTGAAGAGGCCTTTGTAACCAAAGCAGATTTGTACTCTGATCGTGGAGGAATCATTCGAACAATGCTGGAATCCGTCCTTCCAGAAAGAGGTAAAGAACACGATTAGTCACGAACCCACGATTTCTTTCGATTTGGAGATCTTTCAAAAGTTCCCTGGCACATACTCCAATAGGATCACCTTATCCGCACCATTCCGTCCCTTTTATTAATTAAATTTAATTGATATACCAATGCTGTAATGCCAGGGGTGGTGCCATCTTATTTTGATAGTGAATATAGGGGTATTGATTATTACTAACCTGCATGGCATATATTCCTCTTTTCTTAGTGTCTTCCTCTGCATGTTTCTTTCCCTTTTCTCTATACATTTTCCCTTATAAAAAAAACAGTGTTCCACGTATAAAGCCAGGTATATTCGGCCGCCTGAAAACCGCCGAATTGATTTAAAATATACCCTTCATTTCGGGTAGTCCTGATTGATTACTGGTTTTCCCTAATAGGTATGCAACTTGTAAATAAAGGCAATAACTCACTGGTATCTATATATTTTGTCCTAAATCAACAGGCTCAATCTTCAACAACGGCACAGCATGGGATGAATCTCGCGGATTTGTCGCCAAAACCCTCAAAAACCCAGATTTCGGCGCCACAACCATCTCCCGCTGTATCAGCGATTCACTACCAATATTATACTCCAAACTGGATGCATTGGTTGAGCATCCGCTCGATCCGAAAGAGATCTATCAATCATTCTTTATCGACGTGTTCCATCGCATTTCATTTGGTGTCGGCATCAGCTATTTAGATGAAGACATCAAGAAGTTCATTGACGACTTAGACAACGTAGTTTGCCAAACACTCAATCCCAGTTCCCTTTTACTCTCTCGTCCATCTCTCATCAATAGCTGTCTCTTTAGAGGATATCGGTCAAAGGTATACAGTACCCTGAATTTGATAATCAGTTTATATCTAATGTAGATATCAAGTAATGGGCAAGTTTGTTTTTAAATAATTTCACTCAAGGTCATTTGAAATAAATCCATTTTGGTTGCGGCTAGTGACATGGTGACCAGTTGGTCTCTGGAATCTGTTTTGATCCTAAATGTACAATTTTCATATTTCAGTATTAGGCCTACATAACGAATTCGGAAGTGAAAACCCGGTGCTGGATTTCAACCCCCTTTTTTCTTTAATGTTTACATGGGAGCGCAATTTAAATGAATGCCATTACTATAATATTATCATGATTTTGTTTGTGTTTTTTTTTGTCAGATCTTTAAAGGCAGTCCCCCTCCCCTTATTCATGAAATCCTATAATATATCCTATAATTGTTCATTATTTGCTTTATTGTTATTCTTGATATCAGCTTCGGAATTCGTCTCGCTACGTGAAAACACAATCAGAAGATGTACTCGAAAAACGACATGCCCCGGAAAAGTCCTCGAGCCTCATTGCACTCTTCGCCAAGTATGTTGAGGATATTCGCTTATCTGGTAAACCATCGTATTCGGAACCGGAAGATGGGTGGGTTATTGTCTACAACATGTTTTTTGCTGCTGCAGACACTATCCACGAAGTCCTCCTGTGGCTTACACTATTTCTTGCCGCTCATTCACATATCCAAGTCAAGGTAAAATGGGGGCGGGGCATGGGAACATGTGGAGATTGAGTAATTTCTTTTAACCTTTAAAACAATCTTTGTTATGTTAGATAAACGTAATGGTACGGTCCACTATTTTCGAAGTATATTAATCTAATACAGGTATGGAGCTGTTTAAAAGAAGCCATATAATATATTTGTGTAATGTTTTTAAATCATATGACATTTTAAAGTTTCGCTTATTTTTCACAAAGCAGTGATATGCACAGCTCAGTAACATGCGATGGGACAGTCGATGATTTCCCTCACTATTTCTTTTCTTTTTTTATTGTTTGAATTATACAATATTTATTTTTTTACAGGTTTCACAATAATGACCTGCTTGATTGAATCATATAGTATTCAACACGGCTCATTCAACATGTTCAGGGAGGAATTAATCATTGTTTGACATGACAACAAGGAGAAAATTAGAATATATCATATAATAAAATACAAAAGAAATAGTGAGTGAGTGATTTCATCAGTCTCATTTGCATACCGACAAGGATGTGAATATAACTGTTTGGAGAAATTAAGCAAAACATTAAAATGTCATAACTTTCTTATTATACATCCGATTTTGATGAAATTTTCAGTGTTATGCTTGTTAGATTTTTATCGTTTTATTCATGTCAACTTTTTGTTGGGGCGGACTTCTCCTTTAAAGAAAAGTATATATACATAAAGCGCATTGAGGCAAAGGTCGATGAAAAAAGCTTCTATGAAAAATAAAAAGGAAAGTTTTCGTAAATTTTATTACTTATCTTTGTCTACGGGTGTTTTTTACGATTTGATTCAAATTGTACTTTTTGACTGTCAATTCGTCCTTGAAGGTCATTTTGCAAAAGAAAATATTTTGTCATTATGATCATTTGGACAGTGAATTTGACAAAGAAATACAAAAAATACATATCTGATTGAAAATGGTATCATAGATAACAAAGAGTTTTCTTTTATGTTTCTTTTATTTTGAACACAATTTTGGTTTCAACAGATGCGAAACGAAATAGAAACTATCGTCAATTCTGGCGGAACTTCATCACTGTACGACCAGCGATCTCATCTCCCAGTCGTGATGAGTACCATCTTGGAAGTTCTGCGCATGCGTCCCGCTGCACCAATGGGTGTTCCCCATATTGTATCCGAGGCGGGGAGTATAGGTGGATACAGTATACCAAAAGGTAGTCAGATATTCCCTAACATATGGGGCATGCACAACGACCTGGATATTTGGGAAGATCCTGGAGTCTTCAACCCTAACCGCTTTCTAGATGAATCCGGTAAACTGAACGAGGATAAAGCAAAGTTGGTGATTCCATTCTCAATAGGTAACAACATTACAAGCTTTTTTTCAGCAGAAAGTGGGAAAGAGAAAGGATGCGCGGGGAAAGGAATAGTAATCGAGGAGGGAGATATTTTGACCTAACAGTCAATTGATAACCCTTAATTTAAAGTAGTTACTGAATGCATAAGTCTATTCATTAATATGCGCTATGTATATATATTTTCCATCTATCTTTCTATCTACATGATTTTATCTTTCACTCTATCTATCTATCTATCTATCTATCTATCTATCTATCTATCTATCTATCGAATTTATCTATTTTGCTTCTTTCGTTTTTTTTTCAGCAGGGTTTTGCTATTTATCCTTCCCACTCTGGAGATACTAGTTTTCATCCGGACCCATCACCATTCCCATTGTCTATATTTCTTCCACCTTCCCTAAGTTAAATCCCTTTTGTCATTGGCTCTTATGGCCTGGTCACACCGCCCGAGCGTTGTTGGAGCGGTAGGGAGAGAGGGTCGAATTTCGCTCACAAAATTGGGGAAAAAATCGAAAAAAAAACAATCGAAATCGAAAATGGTGAACGGTAGCGAGTGGTGATGATTTTTTTTCTCTCCACTCCACGACCGCTCCAACAACGCTCGGGCGGTGTGACCAGGCCTTTAGATCATGAAGATATTCTTATAAACTTCTGCGATCGTGCCCAGCAAATTCCTCAATCACACGATCTACCCAATACTCATTCACATTTGTCACAATCTATTCTAGGACCAAGATCTTGTCCGGGTGAACAGGTAGCCAGGAGGATCATCTTCCAGACCGTGGTCAGCATGGTCACCAGGTATAGGATATCACTTCCGGAAGGAACACACACACCTCGGATGGACAACGAGAAACGATCCTTCACTATGAATCCAGAAAGGTTCAAAGTTGTCTTCGTCAAGACGCATTCAAATCAGATTCAGGTTAAAGACCTGGAAACATCAATCGCGATGTAATAACAATAGGGGGTCTATCTGATATCTCTTTTTGATACCTGAACATTTTTGCAGAAGCTGGACGATTTTAAATGTGGAGCCTTTTCAGTTTATGAAAATAATCCTTTTTTCTTATAGTGCTTATCACATCAATCGGAATGACGTCTCTATCATAAGCGCTTTTTATGTATATTCTTACTTGCTTGTGTGTGTGTGTGTATAATATTTTCATGAAATTGTTGATCTATATATTCCTTGAGCAGTTAAGCGAATTTTACGATATTACAAATCTAAAATAATTTAAGATATGAATTGCTTATTATTGTGTATCAAAATAGAATGTAATGTAAAAGAAATAATTTCCAGTACCACCGAGTTTTCTAATGATTCATTACAATTTGAACCTGGAGTTCAACTAGCTGACGAGTGACTGGTTGTTGGTTGATTAGTTGATTGATCGATATATTGTTGATTAAGCGATTGATAGCTGAATGGTGATGGAATACTTGATTGAGACGGATTTATTGGTTGATTGATTAATTTATCGATTTATAATTAGTTGATTGATTTTTGATCAAGCAATTGATAGCTGAATGCTGATTGAATTGTCTATAATACGGTAGTAATTATTTAGTGATATAGGCTGTGATCGTGATCGACTTCAGATAGAGTGTCAAGTTCAAATTCAAGTTCGTCTTTATATATATCCATATTGTTGATAATTTGTTTTGAACACAATTCTTTTCTAAGTAACATAAGAGAAAAAAGGAGAGACTTATGAGATAAATATATAGCCTGAGTAAAAAAATATTTGCGTAGACAGAAAGTATTATATCAAAAATTCAACCTTGAAACCATATCGATCATTTTTGTGATTTCAATATAACAAATGTGGAGGTGCCGTGGCCGAGTGGTCTAAGTCGCCTGGCTATACATGGAAAGACCATGGTTTGATCCCCGGCCGCGGCAGCTATGCCCATGAGCAAGGCATTTAATCTACAGTGCTCTTTTATCCTGCTTTCAAATAAATGGAAATGCTAACTAGGTGTGCACTTGTTAATATATATATCATAAAATTCAGGCGAGGTCTTAGAAGGTATGCAAAGCGTCAAAAGTATATAATGAGGGATATGGTATGTGGTCTTCATATTTTGAAGGGAACGAGACCAATGAATATGGAAGATATACATAAGCAGACCCTGAAAGAAAGGGAAAGATGGAGAGAGTGAGAGGGGAACATGGAGAGAGGGAGGGAGATAGAGAGGGAGGGAGAGATAGAGAGAGAGAGAGAGAGGGGGGGGGGGCGAGGGGGAGAGTCGATCGACATACAGATAGAAGCGAACGTATAGCCTTTTGACCGGACAAACTTAAATGTGGGAGCCATTTTATAAGGAAGTCCCTTCCCCACCCTCCGTGGGCATATATGAGGCAACGAATTTATGAAGATATAAATAATAATGAAAAATTCAGACTTGGAGATATCTAAAACTTTGTTATATAAAAGTGGCAATCGGAGCAATTTTCCTCATAATATGACTCTAGAGAAACGGGACTTACACTGGCATAAAAATGGGGCAATTTTTTGGATGGTTGCCCCCCCCCAAAAAAAAAGGTTCAAAGAAGACAAGTAAACAATTGAAGAAGAAAATGGTAACAATTTAAATTATTTTCTCGATATAAAATATACATGTCAAAATTTTTCACAATATAATATCATTTTAGATTGATATTGTTGCTAGCTCGCTTCCCTAGCTTGGGACTTTTTGGACTCCCACCCAATACGCCATCATTCTGCCCGTGAAATTACGCAATACTGAAAATGGTAGAGTTAAAAAGGGAGAGATTATTGTTAATATCGTTTTTTTAAAATTATTACTGTTATAGGTGGATCCAGGGGGCCAAAGCAGTCGCACTTTCCCCTATATTTGCGGGGCAAACTACAGGGAAGGGGGAGGGGAAAGGGAAGAAAATAGAGATTAGAGGACGAAGATTAAATGAATTGAAACATTTAAGGGGAGGGAATTCTGGAAAGTAAAAAAAATAATAGGCCATCAAATCAAATTGAAATTTTCTCTCGCCCTTTGTGCTCGCATGGCCTAAAATAGATTTTAAAAATCTGCTAAAGAGGATATAGGTAGGCCTATGTATGATTCCTGTTCATAGTGCTGGATCGATATAAAAAAATGATTAGTGAAATATAGGCCTTAAGGCCTATGAATCAAACAAAAGATCAATAAGTGACAAATATGATTCTATGAACCCAACTTGCACTTTTTAGCCATTGATTCTATCGACTACTATAAGCGGCTCTAATCTAATGGTCCTTATTATACCCCCCCCAAAAAAGAATATAATATATATAAAATAGCTGAATTATTTGTCTTATGTATGGTTACATACTAAGTAAGTCGACTACATTACAATTGCTAAATTTAATCAAATATTGCATGAAACATACGCGTAAATCTAAGCTGAACATAGCCATCAATCTTGGTCTTTACACGGATCTGTACATGCGCGACTTCATCGACCATGTCTGGCAAGAAAGCAAAGGGGAAATCCGACAATTCGTTGGAAAAGGAGGACGTTCTCCAAGCAGTTGTTATTGCAGATAGCTTCAATACTAGGTTTGCTCCTGTAAGCCTGGAAAAACCGCGAGTGAGTATCTGATTATGCCTACAGATACATTATTTTTTGGTAGAATTTGTCAGCAGCTGGTGTGTGATGTCTGATGATTGTCAGTCCCCGGCTCGGCCCGGCCCGCGGCCCGACCCGTCCCAGGCAGTAGGCCGGTGGTGGTTGTGTGTAGCTGAGTGCAGCACCACTGCATTGGATTTAGAGCTTGTCTAGGCATGATGGCAAGTGGCGTTCTGTTTTGCAACGGGCATTGATATCTAGGCGCTGGTCCAAAAATTGGGATTTACCCAGAAAACAAGGATATCCTTATTTTTTAAACCAAGACAAATCATGTCTTCTTCCAGGCTGGTACAGTCCGCCACTGGCGTATTATCGTACCTTATCGTCTTGGACTCTTGATAAATTGAGATTGTCCTTGTTTAAACTAGAGGTCAAGCCCACCCCAGGAAAATATTGATATCAATAAATAAATAAATAGAGAAAAATCAAACCAGCATGACGCTGAAAATTTCATTAAAATCAGGTATAAAATAAGAAAGTTAGAATCTATGGCATTTTAAAGTTTCGCTTATTTTTTCACAAAACAGTGACATGCACAACTCAGTGTTATGCGAATGAGTCCGTCGATGATGACCATCACATTTCTTTTGTTTTCTATTGTTTGAATTATTACAATATTTCATTATTTACAAATTTGACAATAAGGACCAAGTTGATCGAACCATATAGTATTAAACAATTCTAATTTCACATGTTCAGGGAGGAATTAATAAATGTTTCACTTGACAATGAGGAGAAAATTAGAATATTTCATATAATAAAATACAAAAGAAATAGTGAGTGGATGACATCATCAGTCTCCTCATTTGCATACCGACCATAATGTGCAGATAACTGTTTTGTAAAATTAAGCGAAAATTTAGTGTCATAAATTTCTTATTTTACCTCCGATTTTAATGAAATTTTCAGTGTTATTTGGATTTTTCTCTTTTTATTCATATCAATTTTTTGTTGGGCTGCCTGCAATTGGCAAGTACCCCGCAGTATACGGTACGGTGCGAGCGCTAGATAGAGCTCGGAAGCCATGCATTGCAAACGTATTAAACATGACATTGCCGGCCCCAGACAGTCAGATCGCTGGCACGGTCTCTGAGCTCTACTGCGTTTATGGAAACAAATTTACACCTAAGCAGAATTAAATTTGAGAAGTAAGATATCACGTACCGGTACTGAAAATGTTTGATTAAATAAGTCAAGGAAGCTCGGAAGCCATGCATTGCAAACGTATTAAACATGACATTGCCGGCCCCAGACAGTCAGATCGCTGGCACGGTCTCTGAGCTCTACTGCGTTTATGGAAACAAATTTACACCTAAGCAGAATTAAATTTGAGAAGTAAGATATCACGTACCGGTACTGAAAATGTTTGATTAAATAAGTCAAGATTGTAGTCCCATACGTACGAACACGCGATGTTTTGACCACGTATTCAGCGTTCGCAGCGTTCGCTGGACGCGGCTTTTGACTATCGTCACGTATAGGCCGCACCCCGACTTTGCTTCATTTTCTCATAAAAAAAAGTGCAGCCTATACGCCGGCAAACACGGTATGGGGCCGTTTTTTTTTCACTTCCCCCTAGCTACAGGACAAAGACTGCAGCAATAATGGGAATTGAAAGTGCTAAACATAGATTCAGTGACCTCCATCCTTCCAATTCACCATCTATTTTTCATGACTTACCGTCTTCCAATAATCTTGTGATGAAACCTGATATGATTACATTGACTAGCACACTTGATTGGTGTCGGCACTTGACAGGTGAATGAACTTTCCTAGATTTCTTGTGTGAAGAAATCCTTATAAACTGAGACGATCCCAATTTTCTGACCAGCGCCTCAACTGGCAATTTCGGCACTGATGATGCTTTGCCTTGAGGACTTCATTATGATATTTATTACTATTTTGACATATACTTCTTCATCACAAAGCCTTGAAACCCCTTCCATAGATAGGAACATAAAAGACACATGTAAACATTGCAGATATCAATTTATTGATCCATACACCCAGGTTGCATACACCTTTATATGGCAATGCGTATGAAGATGCAAAAATATGTTAATAAACAGGTTAAAAATGACAGGTCAGGTTTCTTACTGGACCGATCTCGTGTAGATTATCCCTTGATCCATTTGTGAATAACGCTATATACAATAGGCTTGACCCTTTAAAACTTTATTAGAAACAATTATTATGTATTAAAATAATTATTTCTAATCAAGTTTTAAATTTATTATTTGCTCAAGAATGGTAGGGACTGTAGGGTCAAATGGATTACTGTTTGTGTAGTATTTGAGAAAGTTCCTGAGCACAGATTCTGAGCATAGCAAACATCTCACAGCCCAGTGTACATGGCCAGGAGGAGCACAAACCCAGCAGCACCTAAAAATCAAAATTTTGAAAGTAGCATTGCCACTTAAGACTTTTAGAGATAGAGAGGTCTATTCTGTTCTTTTTACTCTCTCCCCCCCTTTTTTTTTTTGGGGGGGGGGGCGGGGGATGACTACCCATCCCTAAGCTATGCACACAAACTGTCATTAGGCGGCAGAACTCCTTGTATATTTTTTAAAGAATAAGAGATAAGGGTATCAATTCAGCTTTGACACTGGTATTTGATGAATAATTGAAATAGTATGAACTATGCTGAAAATTCTAACAGTTATCCAGTTTATCATGAGAAAGAAGGAAAAAAAAATTGCCATAACCTCAAACCATTTCAGCATTTGCTTGGGATATATGAATGAATGTCCTGATTATTCTATTCTGTCTTGCCTGCACACAAATATGCATCTTTTACTGTTTTTGGAAGCACTCCAGCAAGAGTTTCCAAGCTCAAATGTTAATCTGGATACATTAGTGCTAGTCTGCATTCAAAGTCCCTAATTGAATCTTTGATCAACCAGTGGATCCTCAAAAGACTTCTGTAGTACATATAAAACCTGTTGTGAGGACCTTCAGTACACAAGTCATTATAGGTTGTGTATTCAGACCACTTATCTCAAGTGAGTGGAGTGAATGGTTTGCACAGCAGACTACATGTACATTAGCACTACAGGCTTATTACGAAGAGCAGTGTTGGCTCAGTCGGTAACGGGTCTGCTCGTTGAACCAAAGATCGTGGGTTCGAGTCCTCCCTGGGCAGATGACTGAAGCCAGTGTGTTGTGTGTAAACGTCTCCCCCATATGTCATAGATGCAGGCTGTTACAATGGAAAACACTCCGTCCCTCGGATAGGACGTTAAATGGAGGCCCCGTGTAAAGGAGAATCACCACCTTTGCACGTTAAGAACCCACTGTACTATTCGTATAAGAGTAGGGGGAAACCCCGGTGTAGTGGTCCACCTGCATTCCCCCCAATCAGGTATATCGGGAGGAGAGACCTGCGGGTCACAGTGATTCAGTCCGCTTTTCGCCTCCCAGGCACAGGTGACGCGCCAAACAAATAATAATAACAATTACCATCACAGCCATGCTGGTTATTAATTAGAACCGTTTATAATCTATGGGGAATGGTTGACTTTGATTTCATTACACCTTTACATTCATATTATATTAACAACTCTAGTTACCTGCCATCCATGTAGGAACTCAAGTTTCTAACCACATCTTTTCATTTTGTTTATGTTTGAAGGCATTGCTTCCTCTGGTGAACTGTCCAATCATTGACTACACGCTAGAGTTCCTTGCAACCAACGGTGTTCAGGAAATATTTGTCTTCTGCAGTTCACATTCCAACCAAATCAAACATCATGTTGAGTAAGTTTACTTTTCTGATAAATTTGTGCAGGTGAATTTAATATAAGAAAATTATATCATAAAACATTTTGATAATCAAGTCACATTCAATATGATTTGTAATTAAAGACAATCTCATTCTCATGTAGTCATATAGTAAGAATAAAGTTGATATAATTCCATCAGGGGCTGTTTCATAAAACTGCTTGTAAAGTTACATATGACTTAACAAATAATAAAAGTTCATGTGAAGTGCTAAAATTTTGTTCCGAATTTTTTCTTCAACAACAAACAAAGTTTGTCCGTGTTTGATATTTGGTTTTATTTAAACTGCAGACTATAGATAAAATGTGTAAAAATTATAAGCATCAAAATGTGCAATTTGAAACATTAGCTGAATTATTTTTTGATGATTCAGAAAATCTTTTTGTATTGGAGATCAAATTCATGGATAATTTTACAAATGGCTTTGTGAAACAGCCTCCTTATCACATTGTTTATAATATATGATTGATATTACACTTAATTTGACTTAATTTGAATGATTACACTATCTCTCAACAAAACAAGAAATAACAAGTAGACAAAAGTCCACAAACATTTGAAGTTCACATGTGATAAATTTGTCAACATATAACCTCAACATATATTGATTTTAAGAAACATTTCAAATTTTCTCATGAAATGATAACAATATATTTTGAATTTTGCCAGATTTTCTTTGGTCTGATTGAAATGAAGTTGTCTAATTTGTTTTCCTCACCAGAACTTGTAAGTGGAATGAGAAGACCTCCCCATGCCGTGTCTTCCCCGTTGTATCTGAGGGATGTCATTCTTTAGGAGATGCTCTAAGGGAGATGGAGAGAAAATCACTGATCAGGTCTCATTTCATCCTTGTTACAGGAAACCTAGTCTCCAATCTCAAGCTTAAAGAGGTCCTAGAAATGCACAAGTGAGTTCTGAGAAATGTACAAGTATTAATCTTTTAAATCTTGGAGAAAGGAGAGGAAGGAGGTTCAAGAAATACACGAGTATATTTGGAAAATGTGCAAGTAAAGTTAAGAAATGTAAAAGTCTTATTTACAATGGAGAGCCCTCCTGTAAAAATAAGGCTATGTGGATTTCAGGTTTATATTACTCAGGATGATTATACCGCAGGAAGAATGTTAACTTCGTTATGTACAGTAATCTCTATCGATAGTTGTGATTCTTATTCAATTACAAATGAAAATATGTCTTATTGAAACGATTCATATTTATTACTCTGCTCTCCCTTTTTTTCGCTGCAGGAATAGATTCCAGAAAGACAAACTCTCAGCAATCACACTTGTCTTCAAAGAGGTCTATCCAGGTCACAGGTCAAGGTCAAGTGAGGGGGAATTTGTAGTTGCCTTGGATACCAATCAACAAATTAGTCACTACCAAAAGGTCCAGAAGAAGAAGGAGGTTCATTTTCCAGCAGTAAGTTCAGTGCCAATTAACATGATTTCAGAAAACCTGAGGAAAGACAGAAAAAAGAATAAGGAGGAAGGAAATATGTAAATTAATCAAAACGATTAATGAATGATTAAATGAATAAGCAAATTGGTAGATAAGTGGTTAAATAAATGAATAAATAACTGGATAACTGTAGAGGAGGCTGTTCATATTTTCATATTTCCAGTGGCAGGTTGTTTCAAAATTAATGAACTCAGTAACATGTTAACTGATAATGAAAATCTTGAAGAATTTCTTAAACTTTTTAGGCACGGTAGCTCAGAGAAAGTTTATGCTGTATACCAGATTGCATACGTAAATCTGACAATATTTATTTTCTATCGCAGAGATTATTTAAAGAGAACAGTAGAGTGAACGTGCGGTATAATCTACTCAACACTCATATTTGCATCTGTTCACCGAGGGTGTCAGAGCTCTTTGTGGATAATTTTGATTACCAAACCATGGATGATTTCATCAAAGGAGTCTTAGTTTCTGAAGAGGTAAGTTGTTTACAGTCAACAGAACCAACTTATTGAATAACCGCACATTGTTGTTTTTTTAAAAGAGTGCGAAGTGGAACTTATAATTGGTCTAAAAATCCCATTTTTGTGCATTTATACATTAATCAATGAGATTATGCATTAAATATCATTTGTGTGTTGGTGCTCAATCATAACCATCACACTTAAGTCTTTTTGAAATTGCCCGCTGTGTTCCTATTGATTTTTTTTATATGTGCTAAAAAATGATAAAGATATTGATGATCTCATTGTCATAAATCTAAATTTAAAGAGATGTTTATGAGTGAATTAGTGCATACACAGATACCAGGTTTGCCAGTGCTCATATAAGAAACAAAATAATAATAATAATAAGAACTTTGTTGATGTGACACAAAACATAAATCCTTTTTTAAATACAATGACACAATATTCCAACTCTCAATTATGATGGTCTGTTCTGTTGTATGCTACCAACAGCATACTTTTAAATTTTTGGCACAGTTTCACATTTGTATTTGCCTTTTTTCTTGATATATTCACAAAACAACCACAGAACTAATTTCTGGTCCAAAAGATAAAAATGTTAATAAATTACACCTAATAGATCAACAGTTGTTGAATAGAATTGTTATTGATTATGTTGCTATTGATTTCAGATTGAAGGTAATAAGCTGTTCATGCACATCATACAGGATGACTATGCAGGAAATATGTCCAATCTTCCTCTTTATGATTCCATTAGGTAAGAAGTTATACTGCCCTCAACTTAAAGACACCTGTCTTGTGAAATGTTGTCTTAATATAAAGTAGCATGGCACCCCTGTCTTTAGTCATTCTGTAATCTTGGATATCATAATCTCCAAGATTTATTATTAAAATATGTTATTTAAATCTTCTTAGTTAATCAGAAGTGATGATCAGCATTTCTTTTAGATCTTATGCAAATAAAAGTCTGAAGTAGGCCTAGAGTTTAGAATTAAAAATTCAATAGGACAAATGCCTTGCATAAAAATGCAATCAATATTATTATTCATTGATTTATTGATTGATTGATTTTTTTTCTCCATTTTTTTGCTTTTTTGTAACATTTATTTATTTATATATTCTTTTATTTATTTATCCATTATTTATCTATTTTGTTTATTTATTATGATTCTTATTTATATATTTTTTATGAGGGGATGTAACAAGATAGGTATTTACTGTGTGTTTTACATAAACATTTCAACCAGGCCTTTGAAAGCAGCAATTAGATTAAGGGTCAGACTATTACAAAAAACACTCTTGGGATTTTCTTCTCAAGTCTTGAGCCCTGTTCCATAAATCTTATTTCCAACAAGAGTTATCTGATGTTATTATCCAATGAAAGTGCACAATTTTAGTAGCATGTGATGATTAAGCATGACACTTCGCTTTTCTTAACAGGTTTCATGGGTAGAATGATTGTGATATGATAATGAGATTGTCTGTTATAAACAAAGATAATGAAGAAGTGTTGCTGAGTTTTGTTAACGAAGAGATTAATCTTAATGGCACTAATGCAGATAATTATGGAGACAATGAGGCATGTTGATGATTAATTTTTCATTTTATTATAGCAAAGATGTGATCCATAGATGGGCATTTCCCATGGTACCTGACAACCTCTCCGTTAGCAATGCCCCGTATTCATTATCAAGGCACAATGTTTACCTAGCAAAGGATGTCACATTAGAAAGGTGAGGTCCAACTCAGATAAGGGTCCCATATAACAAACCTTAGTGATTAATTATACAATGGATTTTATGAATTGATTTTATATGATTGATAATGTAATCAATTGTAACAATCAGTGCTATAATCGATTGCTATTCTTTGTGTAATCGGTTACAGGATTTGTTTTTGTTTTTTCAGAGAGCGAACAAACAGTCTGTAGGTATAGTTGTTGATTTGGTCCTCTATTAACAAGTAGATAGTTCCATCTTGAAATGCTGCAGTAGTGATTCCCTTTTGTGTCAGGTAGTCTGTAAATTCAGATCCTTTATAGTATGTTTTGACAGACATGAGGTTTGCATCATTTGTATTCCTGTAAGCCAGCAAAGAGTGCGTAAAAAACAAAGCAATTTAATATGGTTTGAGGATTTTGAAAACTTAAGCAAAGATGATGCTTATTCTTCACATGTAAGTAGAAAATTGTATAGTTTGATCTCTACATTGTACATTATTGTATAAGAAGTCAAAGGAAATTTACCACCCCCACCCAGAAAGTAAAGAAAAAAGGAAGAGATAATTGTTTAAACAATATTGACTACTTTCCCCAAAGTTTTAACATGCAATTGAAAGCAAACATAAAATCATTACCATGATATAAAAATTATGTTGATATTTACTTGTTTAAAATATTATTTCTTTAAGAAAAAAAATTATAATTTGTTTAATTTGTTGCATAATTCATGATAATTTTTTAAACAGAGACTGTGTTCTCGAAGAAGATGTTGTGATTGGTCCAGGTACTCATATAGGAATAAACACAAGAGTTTCACAGTCAGTTATTGGCAGAAACTGTAAGATTGGTAAGTAGAACCAAGCAATAAATGCTCAGTGTAGGTGGTTATGATAATGATGATAATCCACTATTATATAGAACCTAATACATTGGGTCATTATCTGTGAGTAATTTAAAGATTCTGTTTTTTAAAAATAATATTGCAGAAATTGTGATTGAGCAAAAATCAAGCGAAGTCAAACATCTTCGTCTACAAACTGATAAAAAATAATAAAGAGATAATTCAAAGATGTAAAACACGTGAAAATATAATTCACTATTGATTGAAATACATGTACATGTATTGGAATCCTACTTTAATATTTTCTGCTACTATTTATTTCAGACTTTCGTGCATTTGTCAATTTATTGTCAGACAAAAATAAGAATAATGAAGTACTGTGTAAGCATATGTCCCATTGACATAAATGCCAAGTGCTGACATAGTGAATGAATAAAAGCTGACATTTCCAATGTTTCTTTTCCTTTATCCAGGTGACAATGTAGTACTTGAAAATGCTTATATTTGGGACAATGTAACCATTGAAGCTAATTGTCGAATCAGTATGGCTCTATTGTGTGACAATGTACATGTGAAATCAGAGGTTACAGTTCATGATGGGTGTGTCCTTTCATTTGGGGTAAGTAGGAGTAAAATCAAGATACTTTTGTATCCGAACATATCTTATTCTACCACATTTTGTATTGCTTTCCTCATATTTCCTACTATGCTTTTGGTGTGATGGCCCTAGTATGTTTTAATTTCCATGAATATATTTTTATTTTAATTTCATTTATGATAGGACTATTCCATAAATTATCTTTATCTGATCCTCTTTATGTGAGATCTTTCTGTTATTATTTTAAAAGGCGTGCAATATTCACATAATATCATGGACTTAGTACATGTAGTTCGTGAAATGAAAAAAAAAAGCAAAATTTGGGTTCAGATGTACAAAAAAAAAAATGATTATTTTATGGAATTGCAACATAAATTTAGTTAAAGATCACCTTTAGATTCATTACCTAGGGCCATTTCATAAACTGTTTTTAAGTAGCATGACTCTACACATGACCAGTAAACTGTTCTTGTGCTCACTGCTATATCCTTGTGTACATGTAGTTGATTTACAACCTGATAACATGTTCCAATCATGTGTAACTTACGTACGGCTTTATGAACACCTCTCCCTGAAGCTCAGAGTTCATTGCTCGTCCATTATTTTGTAGTATACTCATCATCCGCACTGTAACTTAAGTCAGAGCTGTTTGTGTTTTAATTCATTTATCTTGCATAGAGTCGACTGAATATTGTATTAATCTGATGCATTTTGGAGGTAATAGCCAGAATATCTCTCTTTACCGTAGGTGAAAGTTGGCCCACAGGTGACACTCCCTACAGGCACCCTCCTGACAAGGATCCCACCCTCGGCTCAGGGTGAGGAAGGGGATGAATTCAACGACACCAGCCCTAGGGAGGGGGAAACACCAGGGACGGGGCCGATTGTTGAGGCCTACATTGATAGGAGGCTGGTGGGAGAGGAAGGGGAGGGCTATGTATGGAAACTGGATTCTGATGAGGATGATGATGAACTGGTCCAGAAAATGCTTGGTGAGTTAGTTTCCCTCGTAATGTAGCTTCATACTTTTGCTCAATCTTCAAATATCAAAATACTGGTATAGAAGTGAGTGATGATAGATGAAGTAACCTAAAATGTAAAGTATATATTTTAGGCCAAGTAAGAAATAATATATGTTTTTTGTTCGGGATTTTTTTTAAATGGAAAAGAGGGGCTTTTTATTTTTCATTTTTCAAGATGGCGGCCATCTGAGATTTTTGTCAATCCAATGTTTTCCCAATCACACAAAACATGGAAAGAATGGAGACACTGTATGTCACACAAGACCTGAACATATTGAAAATGATTTTAATCACAAAACCCTATTAAGTTAATAGAGCATTTGATATAAAACTGATACAATAGTAATGGATGTTTATGTGACTCTGATGTGTGTTGTAAGCTTGGAATATCATACTCTATTCAGTCTTGCAGCGAATATATAGTTCTGCAATGACTTGGACCATTATGTTTGAAATTCAATTTTGAAAGGGCTTAGAAAAATCTCACAAGTTCCTCATTGTGTGAAAGCTGTGCCTTTTACTTGTAGTTTTATTTTTTTAATCTAGTTACTACAATTGATGATGTCTTTGTATCATAATAAAGTGATGTAAAGGGCTTTTAGCCATGCAGAACCTCAGTTTCATATCCATATGAACATATGTCTTCTTTGCTCCATGAAGCCAAATGTATTAGCATCTGATTGGTTAATTCCCCTCTAGGTTTGAATCTTGCACCAGAAGGAGAAGAGGACGAGGATGAAGAAAGTGAAGAATCAGACGATGATCTGGATGATGATGGTCTGTCTCCACCAGCTTCTCCACCTCCTGATGATACAAAGTGTAAGGAAACTGCTCTTTTTAACCAAGTATTAATAATAATAATAATAATGTTTTATTTACCCAGGGTAGCCACTTCAGTTAGGAAACTGCTCTGCCAGCGGGCCCTGTATAATATAACATGTTATCATTACCCTTCTCCAATCTAAATGCTGAGTGCCTAGCAAGGCCAAAGGAAGAAGGTCCCATTTTTTGTAAGTCTTTGGTATGACTCGGCCGAAGATCGAGTCCACGACCTCCCGTTCATGAGGCGGACGCTTTACCACTGAGCCACAATTAGTTCTGATTTACATTTCAAGATTTATGAGTATATCTTACCGGTATTCAATCCATTTTTTTCTCTCATCAAGTTTAGATTTGTTATGTTGCTACTTACTATTTATTTTCTGTCCTTTAAAGGCCCGGTCCCGGTGACAATAGGACACAAAATGTATGCATAAGGGATGAGCATCCATTTTCATCTGCTCCAGAAATGGACAAAATCACAATGAACGGATGCTCGATGGACAGAGTGTATGAAACATGTATGCAATGAGTACACAACGGATGTATAGTGTTTTCCAACGGATGGCAAGATTTTTATTTACGTTGTACATCCTCTCTGCATCCATAAGTGAAATGGGACCGGGCCACTATTTTCATTCTTATACTTAATGATCACTTAAGAGTGCACCAAATGATCTTTCATTGATAGTTTTCATCATGTTTGCTTACAGTGTTCTATGGTGAAGTACTGGACAGTCTCCAGCGTACCATAGAGGAGAACATCAAAGTTGATAACGTGATCCTTGAAATTAATTCCTCAAAGTATGCCTATAACATTGCCATGCATGAACTGATATCATTAGTGATGAAAGCTATTTTGGAGATGCCACAGCTGAAAGCATCGGGTCCCATGACATCACAGCAGTTACTCTTAGCCATCAAGAAGGTATGTCAAGCTGTATAGATTGTCTGATCGATAATAATAATACTTCCCATTTATGGTTTGATCGTGAAATATTTCTTGGAGATACCATAACTTAAAGTGTCAGTTCCTTTGACATTACAGCATTTCCTCTTTTCCCAGAAATTTAAAATTATTACTACAATTGTTGTATTAACATGTCAGGCAATATTGATATGATGCAGTCATGGAGCTAAATGCATGATGTGAGAAAAAAAATGTTTTGTTAAGAATAATGATCATTCCCTTAATACTTTGAGTATTTTTGTCATTGATAATTGAAACTCATCTGCTACTTATGTTAAAGTCAATTTTAAATGTTAGCATAATTCCCTGGCATATGTAGATCTAGCTACTTTGAGCAGTAGTCATTTACAGTTTGTCAATAAAGTGAATGTGATTGTTACATTTATCCTGTAAAAGTGTTAGTAAAATCAGCAAGTCATGAATATTGGAATATTGTTACCTCTGAAATCAGGGTTGAATATTTTTCAGTTCCTGTATTGTGGAAGTTAATTTTTTTTAAAGTTAATTTACATTGTAAATTTGAATATATTTTATTTACCGTACATATTACTAATAGGAAAGTATTTGTGGGGTTCATGAGTGATTTTCAATGCAGTCCAAACTGATTTGTCTCGAAAAGTGAATAAAAACTTGTCAGACTGCAGTTTGTGAAACCTCATGGCTGTATTCAGACTCCTTTTTTTCCCTACACAAACCACATCCTTTATAATGTATTAGCCTATATGTTCAAGTTATTTAAGAGTACTCTAATTTGTATAATTTAAATGGGCATTAAACAATTTTCTCTACTGCTTGTACAATCTTGTATATCTTTTCCTGCAGTTGTTTGTGAGATTAAAACCACTCTTCACTAATTACATCAAAGGCGCTGAATCTCAGAAGGATTGTCTCAATGCTCTAGAGGTAAGGATAAAGCCTCTGACCAATTTGTAAAATAATTATTGAATAATGTGCGAATAACTCAATTTTTATTTCAAAGATTGGATATGATTTCATTTCATTTCATTGTCCAGTAAATGGAAATTGCTCGCTCGTGATTAACAGAAATACAAATACAAGGTTTGTATATTAAGCAATAATTATCACAGTCATTACATCCAATCATATTAGAATAATTGCATTGTAGCTCAGTTAATAATTGAATGATTACTAAACTCATTTGTGACACTACTTATTGAATACAAAATTTAGAACAACTTCCACATTTTAGGTCTAACTGCACCTGTTTCAGTGATGTACCTAACAAGGTACAGAGCAAGAAGAATATGTAGGGTCTTTTGGTTTGCACGTTCACTGGTGCACTGCTATGTAATTACATCGTGATAGTCTGCTTTGTGTTGATGGCATAATGATTAGGTGGAGTAGAGCAGCTTAACTTATTGCTGTGTTTAGCCTATATTTGTAGTATTAAATAGAGTTTGAATTGACATTGTTTACACCTTTGTATATGTAGGATTACAGTCTGCTGAATGAATCAACAGCAGCCATCTTTGCCAAGCTGGTTCACCATCTCTATGATGCAGACATCTTGTCTGAAGAAGTCATTCTCAAATGGTACGGCAGAATGGACCAGGATGCAGATGCAAGGAGGCGTGATGTTAGGTCAAAGGTCAGTACCAGGTCCGAACGATTTAGAGAACGTGAGCCACTGAAAATAAGAATTAGAAAAGAGTGCAGTGACATAATGTATTTCATAAATTTCCTACAATAAGACCTACATATTCTTTGTAATAAAACAAGTGTAGAGATAAGCCAATAGTGAGTGTGTATGCAAATTACATGTTAATGCTTTAATTCTATGCAACATCCATGTCATGCATTAATTGTGCAGTACTGTACAAACTGAGACGCCATCTGAAATATTAGTGGTCGTTTAAAGGAAAAGGCATGTTTAAGTGCGCATACTACATGTACATGTAGATACACTTGTGATGTTATAATACAAAGCAGGTATGACCTCTTCATCTGCGTATTCTGTGCAATCCTTAAAAATAAGGAGGGATTTCCACAACAAATTTTGTTGCCACCCGTTTTATAAAACAAATGATGCACATTTTTTAATTTGAGATGTTGGTAGTGATGCAGATATCTCAGGTATTTTCATTATGCAAAAAAACTTGGTGCAAGTGCCTCTTGCTTTCGCATATTGCAAATAACCTTGAGTGCTCTGCATCGCCATAAAACACTAAAAAATAGGCATTATTTGTATAATATTAACATGTTGTGCAGGAAGATATTGATAAAATGTTTTATGCAAATATCCTACATCATTCAGTCTCTCATGCTCAGATGAATGAACTATGCACCAATGTGAGCGATATAACTGCAGAATTCTGTAGACTGCATATATTTCTTGTGTGGGTAATGCCTTTACTAAGGAACTGTCTTTTTTTGAAATATATAATTCTGATAGCAAAATACATTTCCCTCGGGGTCATTTTTAGAACTACCCCCTTGAAATTTAATGATCGTTGATTTTAAATCAACTTAAGAGATGGAGTCATTAAACTGTCTTAATTACGTGACTAAGGCAATTTCTCTTCAAGAAAAAAAAAAATGGATTTTCACTTCCAAAAAGGATCCCATTTGTCCCACCAAAAATCTGATAAACAAAATTATAAAAAAAGGAAGAAGATAATCAATGCAAATAAAGGATCATAAAATAGGGAATGGTTATCTATAATTGTGACAAAAGGGGAAGGGGTCCATATTTCTTATAAATGATCTGCATCTGAGCAGCATCACTCAACCAAGTTGGTTTATATGTATAGTGTGTGTAGCAGGTTAGTAGATTCTATAATATTTAAAGGACTGTTATGTCTAATGAGATTTTTTCCTACCCCTATACTAACAAAGTATAACATTGAATATCCTTTCTCTTTGTATTTTCCCCTCCAGCTTGCTCCATTTATCACATGGCTTCAAGAGGCAGAAGAAGAGAGTGATGAGGAAAGTGATTAAATGATGAACCACTCACTGACTAGTATCATCTTCAACGGGTGTTGGTGTTGGTGGTGTTGCGAGCGAGGATCCCAGAGATGCCAAGTTCAAAGACCAGCTATGCGTGAGATTTTCTGTGAATCTGAGTGAGATCACAGACATTGTGTACAATGTATATGGGGATAGGCTGTGATAGTTGCGTGAGACAGAGATTTGAGGGGATGAACAAGAGTCCAAAATGCTTGAGTCTCACGCATAATGCGTGAGACTTGGTAGCTCTGGGATCCAGATGCTAACATGGAGTTTTTAAAAACACTAATCCTGTTACACCAACTGTTTTACATCTACTGTTTCTACAACGAGTGTCGAGGAAGACAGAACTCATCACGTTGTCAAAACCCCACCACTGAATGCTGTCAACCCAACACACAGATGCTGTACACTGTAGCTGATGTTGAAGATTTTTAAAATGCCCCCATGGCTGAAATTCTTGCAGGGGATTCTCAGCTCTCTCAAAATAGTATGCATTGAATAAATGTTTCATCTTGTAACATTTTGCATGCAGAGATGTTCAAATTGCAGCTGTGGTACATGTAGTATTGAGCAACAGAACAGAATGGTGATGTCTTAACAAACAACAAAACAAGGAAATTAAAACTCTGAGAAAGCAATTCATTATTCCATAATGATCTTGAGAACTGTTGTAATCTTATATACGATCTAATTATTTTGATTTTTTTTCATCCACTGTTGTACCTAAGCTGCTTTAAAATGGCTAATGAAAGATGAAATGATGGCTGAAATATACTTAAAATACTTTACAGAACATAGTCCCTCAAACTTCCAGTAAGCAAAGTTCTCAATTCTAGTTCATATTTCTTAATTCCAGTCTATTCCTGTTTAAATACTGGTTTAAATATTAACCTAATTTCAATTTGCATTGTTGCCATTTTGTAAAACAATGTTTAGTTAAGTGCATGATTTCAGAATTCTAAATACTTGTGTTCAGTCATACAAGGAAAAGTCTTTCACATAATTTACTAAGACACTATTATATAGGGCATACCTTATGCATAACGTCTATTATGAAGGGTATTCATATTTTTCAATGTGTGATAACCATGATTAAATAATTTCTTTTAATTGTACAGACTGCAAAGTCGATGTATGTACATGTATGTCTTGAATGGACTGTAAATTGTGTTTCTCAGTCTTCCAATCTGCATATTATTCTGAAAGAAAGGGACCCGTATTCTGAAATCGGGTTTAACTTAAACTCAGGTTTAAAGTTGTGGTTTAAGTATGGAAAGCCAAAAGTATCAAAATTTTTTTAAGCTGCATGTTTCTTATGTTTACTGTGCTCTGTCCTGATTCATCGATCAATCACCTGTTTATACTTCCTAGACAATTATGAATGATATGAGAGCCAATTGAGCTAAATTTTAATATTTCTATTATTAGTAATTTATACAATTGGCTGTGCGTACTTAAACCAAAACTTTAAACCTGACTTCAGAATACAGGCCAGGGACTTTAAACTTGTAGTGTAGAATGATTTGTGTGTTAAAGCAGAAGTATGGGGAATTAGGATACTAGAACATCACTAAGAAAGGAGAGAAAATTAATCATTAACATAGCAGTGAATTTTGTAACATGATATATCAGAAAGTGCAATGGATTTGTTTGTTACCATTCAAGTGGATGTATTTTCTAAAAATAAATGATTAAAACGTTTTTGGGGTAAAGAATCAGAGGCAACAATTGAGTACTTTGGCATATAAAAAAGGTTTTTGTTATTAAATATTATTTAACTTGTAAATTTATTTTGAAGTATTTCAACAGGGTATCCCGATCTGAAATTCAATTATAGTGTGATTGATTTGTAAGGTTGAATACTGGGGAGCGTTTCATCAATATTTTCGTCCGACAAGTTGTCAGATCTGACAACTTTCCTGGATTCTGATTGGCTGAGAAGCACTGTTACTATAGCAACTGTCGGATAAAACAGGACTTGTTGGATAAAACGTCTGACAAGTCCTTTCATGAAACGCTCCCCTGGTATCCTTCATGTTCAGCACTTTTAATTTTCATTAACTTAATTTTGTTTCCATCCAAATGTCTGAAGGTGTATTTCAATTTTTTTGGAAAGGAGGGGGGGGGGGGGAGGGGGCAAAGTTAGACAAGGAAAACTGCCAGTACACAGAGATTACTGGAATCCCATACTCTGAAATCATGCCATAAATTCAATCATTAGGTTGATTCTAAGGTCAGTGTTGTAGTTCTGTTTACATGTACTGGTAATAATTTGCATTTTCTACACATTGTGTAAATTTCATCACGGAGAATACATCGCCTGTTAAGTTTTCATAACATAAGGTACATGTAGTAATTATACAGGTACCTTCTATATTACATACATTGTACTGTGTTTACATGCACATGGCTTCCCTCCGTGATATACCAGCTCAAATTCACTTGCCCATTACATTCTTGCTGGCATTAATTTACAATGTAATAACAGTCCAGACTTCATATTGTATAGTCCTTATTTATTTCATACAAGTTCCTTTTGTAGGGACCCTTCCACATGCTTTGCTACCAAATTGAGCGTTGAGATTGACAAACCTTTAGAACTCAAGAATTGAGTATGGAAGCAGGTTGAGCAGTGTCCCTTGCTTCTGCCTACAATGCATTGAGATAAAAGGGCTGAACTGGCTCACTACTGTCACGACCCAGATAAAAGGATCAGCAAGTCGAGCTAGATTTCGTCTCTAAAATACATCCTGTTAGATTTCAAGTATGTCCTTTAACCCCTCTCCCTCAACAGTGAAAGGAGACATTCTACATACAGATGGCGTAATCAATTTCCAGGATAAACTAAAAGTTTTGACATTTTTTTGTCTTCATTGTCATTTATAAAACTACCATGTGTATCCAACACTATAGATAAGAATGCAGGACTAAAATCATTGTGTAATGAATAACAGGAACTTGATCATATGCCAAAACAAGATTACTGGCCAACATCCCGTGATGATAAGGGGAATAACACGTACGAGGTTATCTACCTGTACATGTAGTATATGGTTCTGGATAGATGCTTTTGCAAAACTTTAAATTGCTACTAAACTTCATGTCCATGTGGAATGATTCTATTTGCTTGTGGTTGAAATCCTGGGTTGCCAGGCAGACATTGACTCATGTTGTGAAAGAAAACAACGAGGTCCTTTTAGCTATGTCAAAAGGCTATTAACTGCCCAACTCATGTGGTTACAAATGAAAGAACTGATGATGTCATCAACTCATAATTTCTGTTGTATTTTATGATATATAAGGTAGTTAGAAATTCTTCTCTTCTTTGTTACAATGGAAAAATCATGGTTCGATTCCTCTGTGAACATGTGGATTGCTTTGTAATCTGCTGTCAATCTAGAGCTTTATTTTCATATATTTACCCAAAGTGAGTGTTTGACATCAGCTTTCTCATATGCATGTCACCCTCATTTTGTGAAAATAAAAAGAAAGGAATTATAAATTTCATTTGTTTAAAATGTCAGTGCTTAGTTGTATTAATAATAATAATAATAATAGGCATTTATATAGCGCCATCTATCTAGAAGTATTCTATTCCGAGGCGCGTTGTTATTATCATTATTACCCCGGCTTTAGCTTGAGCTGCCTCTCAGCGCTCATGCATTCAAGGAATTAATCCTGCCGGGTACCCATTCACCTCACCTGGGTCGAGTGCAGCACAGTGTGGATAAATTTCTTGCTGAAGGAAATTACGCCATGGCTGGGATTCGAACCCACGACCCTCTGTTTCAAAGTCAGAAGACTTATCCACTGGGCCACAACGCTCCACATTATTTTTTTCTCAATGTATTTGGCTAACCTTAATGTTCGGGTGGACTTGACCTTAAATCATATAATGTATCGCAGTCGATGTACCTGTTGATAATTGTACATTGTCTCTGTTCATGAGAACAAAACAAAATATGATGCATGAATTGTGTTTGTGCATATAAATGATTGTAAACTACAGATGTATGTTAGGATGCAGATAATGCATTAAAACTGATAAGTAACTATTAACTACTTTTTGAAAAAAAAATGTTAGACGTCTTTCCTTTATTAGAGAAGAGCATGTGTCTATTGATGTATAATATAAATGTAATCCAGTGGGTAGTCCTGATTTTTTTTTTCAAAATTGTGCAACTTCCATTCTCGTAATCTACATAGTTCTTATAATTAGAGCTGTGTGAAGCTCTTTTAAACTAAGAAAGCTTTTAAGCATTAAAACAAAAAGAGAAAAGGACCGTACAAACTTTCATCTCAGTATTAAAAAAAATTCCTTACAAGAACTTCACATTGTTATGGGACCTTGCCCCTTTATTCACAAAATGTGAATAAGTCTAGTTATCACCTAATCACAAACAATTGATGATTACTAGACTTATTAAGGTTTTATGAATATGGGTCCAAGTGAATTTTATAAAACCTCCTTTGACCTGGTATAATATGAAATCAACATAAAAACACAGAACACATTGATCATTGATTGAATTCATATTTATTAATTTACAATTCATTTACCAAGGCACATGATTCATGAAATTTGATTTAAAAGATGATTAATAAAAACTGTTTCAGCAAGTACATATCATCTCAAGTGGGAACAATGCAAAGGATATGCTGCCCATAGTTTCTTCCTCTTCATGTCATCCCAGTACAGTCTGAAGGTATGAAATAAAGTGGGAGCATAATACTGAAATTAATGAAAACAACCCTGAATACCGAAAGCAATTGTTTTTTACTGGCCAAGAATTGTGTCATAACAGGGAAACATGTATTAACATAATATCAACCAAGTCTGAGTATTGGTAAATAATATATAAACCCCTCAAAAAAAGTTTTGCAACTCAGTTTTGGGGGATGATATCTTTTTAGTTAATTAAGTATAAAAGATGAAACTTGTATCATTGGAAAGGTGAATTATTTCTCTTTACAATGACATGCCATTTGATGTGATTATGTAATCATGGAATATGCAATCACCCTGAACATTAAGAAAAGTCAGAAGTGAAATGTTGCAAAATGCATTGATTTCTAACAAGAGTCTCCATTTCTATAGAATTTCCACCATGCAGGTGATAGTGAATGCACTTGGTCTATCCTCGAAACAATTGGAAATTCGCTATTGGAAACGACTCATTTTGTAACATTTCATTTCTAACATTGCTGCGTATTATCATGTCTGTGTATTTCATGATAACACTAGCATTACAAATGACACATGATTGTAAAGAAGAACAATCATGCTTCTAAAGATATCACTTTTAAACATGATGATGGCACATTAAGAAATTTATTAGCACTCAAACTTGCAGTTTGAGTTACAGAACTCAAACATGACATGGCAACGAATTTTGCAACATTTCATTTTTTACATTGCTGCATATTATCATGTCTGTGTATTTCATGATAACACTAGCATTACAAATGACACATGATCGTAAAGAGGAATAATCATACTTCCCAATGATACCACTTTTACATATGATGATGGCACACTAAGATATTTATTAGCACTCAAACTTGAGTTGCAGAACTTTTTTGAGGGGTTTATTTATTTGTAGTGTGTTCCCCTTTCTAGGCTTAAGTTTAAGAGGTACATGCTTATTAGACAAGACATCAATTGCATTGCTGTCCATTTCATACGTTCACTTCATTTTAAAGCACTTACATGTATAACAATTATTACAGCAGGTGTTTTATAAAGCTGTTCATAAGTTAAGAGCAACTTTAAGAACAATTGGTGAACCTTTCTTGCGTGATAAATCACCAATGAACATTTTAATGGTGAATATCATTTACCACAAGAAAGGATCACCAGTCATTCTTAAAGTCATTCCTAACTTTAACAGCTTTATGAATGGGCCCACTGGTCATTGGATTCGATCTCGGTTCCACATAAAGTGCACAATCTCCACTCTCTTTCATCAATTTGGTGGAGAATGGTAAAGATACATGCTACACTTGTCTTTACAGGAAAAAAACATGTTGACACTTGCCTCCATTTGCATTGTAGAGGCAGTGATACTTGTACAATTGCTGCCATGAAAACTGCATTAGAGAGTAAACAAGTTGCATCACTTTTGGTTCCCTTCCCCCCTTTTTAACAGGGGGGGGGGTGCTGATATGAATTCCTTCCTACCATCACAGAACTACAAATTTAATCCTGATATATAATAATCTTTCTTAAAACTAGTCACTGAAATACATGATTAACCACAACACAGACTATGAACATGAAAAATCTATGAGTTGCGCTCATGATATGAAAATACAAAAATATCTCCTTTTTTCAACGGGAAAAAGCAGCGAGATGAACCTTGCCAACTTTTCATTAATAAATTCATTTTTTCATATTCTACTCTTATCAATACTACCCAGAGTGCATTGATTCATTGTAATTCAATTGAAAATGATTTCCTTGACAAATTCAATTTAGGACATAATTGGCTTCTCAGACTAATGAAATTTCAATGAATGATATGTTCAAAACACGCACATGCTTCAGCAGGATATACACTTTAAAATTTCATTTTTATACCAAAGGAATTTATCATTTTTTTGTACAAATATGACTTTATAAAAATCTTCAAAGTATTATAACATTGAGTATTACTATGCAAGTCAGCATAAATCAATGTGAGAATAATCAGTCGGTAGTAAAAATGGCATAATGTACAACAAAGCATTTCTTTAAAAACAATTAAAAATGCAAACAAAATGTACCAGTTACTAATTTTTCTCAAAATTACTTCTGAAGTCATCAAAATAATTTGAGAGGGGGCCCATACATTTTGCATACTAGTGAATTGCAATGGGCAATTCCACAGGTTGGTCCAAATCATGCAACGTGAGTAACCGACACATTCCAAAGACTTGCCAGGAGCATAATAGAATTTCCCAAGTTTTGTTTTTATACAAAGGATAGTCAGACTGTGTACTTTGTTGTGATAAGGAGATGTTTAGTTCCTATCAATAATAATGGAGTTACAGCTCCAAGTATGAGTCAAGGTGTCTCCAAATGTAACGTAACCGTGGAATAGCCCAAAAATATGTACACTATGCATTCACATTTTGTGCCACAAGAAGTACTACTTATATGATAAATAAATCAGTCTACTTTATATTTTGTAGATTCAGCCGTTAAAAGCAACGTTCAAGCATCTTACAGGTATAAATAGTTTTATGCTGTTTCTTATGCTATGAATAAAAATACCATGAATAGTAGAGATATCTCTTAAACACACGTCGGCTTGAGCTACATCATGTGATGTTCTATTCAAATCTTTTATATTGTTTAAACATGATTTCTACTTATCCCCAAATTATTTGTGTACCATGTATCAGCAAAGATATCTGAGTAAATACACCTGCACATAGCCTGTAACATAGGAAGTATAAAACTGAATAGGAAGTAATGAAAGACGGATACAAAAATACTGTTCAAAGTAAAACTGTGCTTAGGATGTTGCATGTAATGTTATGTAATTTCAGAGATCTCATAACAGATTACATAACATTACATGTAATTTCAGAGATCTCATATGTGTTACACATAGCAAATCTCCTGTACGGTAGAAGTTATTACATAATAATGCTGAGGAGACCCTGGAAATTTCATTTCCAATCCCATATTTTCATCATTATTTTTAATTGCAATAAACATGAAGGATAGTATTGAATTTCTGTCTTTATATGTGATGACAATGAACTCATGGATTTACAAACAAACTTCACCTTCATTTTATTCCATTTCAGCAGGGATACATTAACGTGACATAGTACAAAGAGTTTGAAAAGTACTCTGTTAAACAGGAACAATCAAACAGTACCCAAGGATAGACTTAACACATACAGTATTAGTCAATGCAATTAACCAAATAATTAAAACTCAGGGCAACAACTGCAGCTCTTGAACTGTTCTCCAAGCAGGCCATGCATGCATTCATGCATTTTCTCAAAGTGCCTAAAAAGAATTCAAAAGGTCCTATTTTTTAGGTATTTGGTATGGACTCAGCCAGCGATTGAACCCTTGACCTCCCATTTGTGCATCAGGCACTCAGCAAACTGCGCAATATAAGCTTTGAGTTCAGGAGCCAAGAAAAAAGATGTACATGTAGAATAAATTAGGTATATCGTGTCATAGAAGCAGGAGGTTGATATAATCGGAAAAGTGGTACTAAAGGCAGAGTTGCATTGAAGGCAGTAATCATATCAAGAAAAAAAGAAAAGAAAACAAGAGAAAGAGAGAGAGAAAGAGAAAGAGTTTCAAGGTGATGCATATCCATTCTAAAGGTCTAATAAAATGATTCAGATATATATATGTTTGGAATTAATATAAAATCCTCATGTGAATGTACATGGGAACTTAGTAACCTTGTTGTCTATTAAGCATTTCAAGAAAGAAAATTCAGCATTTGGTCACAAATTTATTTTATTCTAAATCAATGTGGAAAATCATGTGGAATGGTTACATGGAACGGTAAATCCACACAGTGCTACTAAAATATACACCTTTCTTTTCTTCGAAATTTCTGTCCGAGTCCTGTTTTGCATTCAGAAAAAACAAGAATATCAACAATATATGTGTACTTATAAAAATACTCAGCAGTGATTCATAAATAATACACAAACAACTTTCGATAACAATTCAATACAATCTGGAAACATACCTGTAACTACATGTACATGTACGTCAGGGTATGTATGTCATATGTCAAGGTGGAAAATATGAAGAGGACCTAGTTACAATAGCTACTGATCACAGAAAGTGTTATTCTTGACTGTATGGAGTAATTGCAATCTACAGTTAAAATCAATTGTTAGATCAATGATAAGGCTTTGTGTTATGGGTCTGGATTCCAAAGCCCTTTTCAAATATACATGTACATGTGCAAGGTAAAAAGTAGAAAAGCTAATATAAAAATATTACTCTTTCGTCATTGACTGGGAAACATACACTGATATTGTACATCTCATTCTTAATTATTAATTGATACTATGCATAAATATAAAGTATTCTCACGTGTAATTCTTTATCTTTCATATATTACATAATTATACAATAAAGGCACATGAAATACAAATACACAATGTTTTATTTGGTTTTTGCATCGACTTTCTAAAGAGGAACCAAGTACATTAAAAAAATAACAGAAAGCACACTTATAGCATATCATACCGTATCATTTAGCTGGGAAAACAAGACCTTGTATATTTTGTGGAAGATACCTTTTCATTTAAAGACAAGATAATCTAGTATATTCTGTCTGTTCAAATCTCAGCCTACTATTTAAAAAAAAAGAAGCCAATGCAATATGTCAAAGGAAAACTATCCCATTTGATAGTGTTATGGGAACCATAAGCTTGTTTTTCTTTTATTTGAAAATTATGATACAATGTCTTGTTGCCTCAGCAGCAATACATACATTACTTCAATTCAAATCATAAACAATAATTGAATTCATCACTATTTCCACCCCCTCTAAAAAGTAAAAAATAAATGTATGAGAAAATTATGAATAACTCATACCATCAAACCCTAGACACAAACTTCCCTCAGAGTACAATACGTTCTTAAACTAAATCTGCATTCTACACACTATCAGCCATATTGGTCCCTTTGCTTTGTACAGTAAGTACTAGCACAAGAATATATATCTATGGAAACGACTATTTTTATATATAAAATGGAGTTGTATTGCATTGTACACTAATACAAAAATACACACACAGCTAAAAATAATTTTGCAATATAACAATTCTGCATCTTAATCAACCAATGATGATAAAAATTGTACTCCATAGAAATGGAGTGGATATTAAAATTGTAATGAGTTTGTGCTATTTGGCATCTGATTGTTGATAAGAAATACAAAGTAACTTTGCATATTGACAGAGAGAGATAGAGAGGGTACCAACCTCATCTAAGGGGTGACAGGTAGGATACCATTCTTCCAGCTCTTACGACCTATGACCTCAACATGGAAACCAATATTCTCAAGGCGGTCAGTGTCAAGGATGCGTCGGCCATCAAAGGCAAAGGCTGGCTTGAGCATGTCATTGTAGATACGTATGTAATCATAATCCTGATGGAGGAAAATTGAAAAGTTAATGGTGTTGATCTCACTACTCCCTGAGCAATTACTGACTTCATAACAGAATATTTCACACATTGATCAAATTTAAACACTCCCTTGATACTTTGGAAACAGATTGACTTCATTTATGACCTTTACCACAAGTAAAAAAAAGTAATAAATGTAACCTGATCTCAACTAAAGCAGTTTGGTTCTACAGAAATATTATTAACTGTCATCCAATTCTAGCTTGTCCAATGCATACACTTTGCATCTAAACTTCAAGTCAACCCCTCCCCACCTCATTTTTTTATTAGAATAAAAATAATAATAATAAAGAGGTACTAACCTTGAATTCATCCCACTCTGTGCAAATAACTAATGCATGGGCTCCCTTCACAGCTTCATAGGGGTCAGAACAAATGGTGACAAGCTTTTCAACTGAGATATACATGTAGGAGGCATATGGAAGAAGAAATTATTAATTAAATAATGTTCATGATTATCTATAGCATAGTGATACATAACAAACACACTGTCACTCCTAAACAAAAGAAGATTGCCACTTATTTAAACTCTCTAAAATAAAGTTTTTTCTGAGCTTTACTATTGCTGTTTTACAATTAAAATACAAAGTTTTAACAGCCGAGCGATGATATGGATGGTATAATGGGTGGCAAGCATGGTGCCCCTGCCCCTATGATATTTCAAATACAGTAATGAAGTGGGGGGGGGGGAAAAAGAAGAAAAGGTATAATATAATATAAATATCAAGTTGTTTAACTAAACAGTAACCCTATTATTTGTTTATAAACAAATATACATGTCGTTCAATCATCCTGCCTGGGATATCCTGCCTCCCCCAACAGAATGCCCTCGTACTGCCTCTGACCACTATACAAACATGTAGTTGCATAGCTCCGATTAGTCAGAAAAAAATTCTGCAAATAAGGCATAATTTTCTTAATTCTACTGACCTCTTTCAGGATCTGCAGATATACAAGGACTGGTCAGTTCACACATGATCTGAGCATGCTCAACCTGGGGGTCGTATATACTGAGTCTGGCGCCCTCATCCATCAGGAATTTACTGAGGTAGATGCTGGAAGACTCTCTGGGATGAAGAAGAACAATGACACAATCTTGGTTAAATGTGACATGGGTTTTACATATAGTGCAAGTCTTCAGCTACTTCTAATTCAAAAGAATACAATACAATGTATATTTCCCACATTCTGCAAATTATTGTTGGCCTTAAGCCAAAAGGGGCCACAACTCCATTCTCTTTGTTCAGTGATGCTCTTGTCAAACAATGTCTGCTTTATTATCTTGGGTACAAATTTTCAGGTTTTCCATTTGAGAAACTGTTGCCGTATTGAAACCTTACCTTGTATCTCCTGTATCTTTCTTGAAGGCAAACCCTAGGATAGCAATCTTCTTGTCTGTCACAGTATTGAACAGACAAGCGATGATCTTATTGGCGAAACGTCTCCTTTGGAAATCATTCATATCAATAACCTAAAAGAAATATGAAAAAATATATATATTCCAATAAGCATTTTAGGACGGTTCTCACACTATTGATGTACATGTACACAACACTAACACAAAGACAACAACATCTTTCACAAGAAAACTATTAATTTATGTTAACGACAATAGAATCTCTGCTCTACTCTATATTAAAGACATACAACGAACCATAAAAAATTAAGGAATAATGAAAAATGACAATTTTCCTAATAGCTTCTCACCTGTTGCCAGTACAGTGCTACTTCAGGTAGATTACAGGCTTCACAGAGATAAACAAGATTTAATACATCCTTCTGGAAGCAGCTGCCTCCAAAACCTAATAAGAAAAATTGATAACAATCCATCAAATGCACAGAATCTCAGAGAAAATATCAAATAGATCATCACACTAAAAAACTATGTTTTTACCAGGGGTGACATTCACTCTTGAAAAAAATAGACATACAAATTAGCTTTCTTTACAGCTATCTTTTCCCTCCTTGCTTGTATCACGACCAGCGAACAAACATTTGCACACACGTTCCAAGATGCTAGCTGTGCTATACGCGCCCGCAAAAGCCCAGCCGCGGTGGCCCGGGTCGTGGGCATAAATGCAGCTAGATCAGGGGTACGGTCGGAATCACTGCGGTGCTGAAATTACCAATTATTAGCGCCATGTGGTGCAATATGTATGGTAGCGCTAAAAATACCAAATCAGAAAAAAAAATGGAAAAAAGCTTGGATATTCAAAATTGGGCAAAAATGAAGGAAAAAATCGTATAATGCCTTGCTGTAAAAATATTATATCGGAAATTCAATTTAAATCGGAGGAATATCACCCTCGATTTACGTTGGTCCTAAAAATGTCAAACTACGATGGTGAAATGGCTTTTGTAATGTTAAGTCCTTGCTCTGACATCTGTGACAGCAACCAAATTGAATATCTAAATTTATACTAAAAAACATCAATATTTTATCTGTCTTTCTTTGTCATTTCTCATGTTTCTCCATCTCAACACATAACTTCTTTCATTTCGTCTGAACTTTAATCACGTTTTTAATATCATATTTTTAACTTTTCTCTAATGAAGAACACAACTACAGTGCCCTGATCGTACAATTTTCTCCAATCCTTCAATAATATTTCAGTCGCAAGAAACTTTACCTTGTAACTTGCATTTCATAATGAGTTTCATGACAAATGGTCCAATGGAGATTTAACTGTTTTCAAGAACTCATTCTCTTACCTAAACTTGCTTGTAGAAACTTTGGTCCTAACCTAGAGTCCATACCAATGGCGTGTGCAACCTCACTGACATCAGCCCCCGTTGCTTCACAGACTGCACTTATTGAGTTGATACTTGAAATCCTTTGAGCTAGGAATGCATTGGCAGCCTTAAAAGGTCAAGAGCAAATTCAACAATGAAATATTTGGCCACTTAAGTTGATTTTTCACTAGAATCAATTAAAATAACAATTTTAAGAAAAAAAGATAAATGGGGAAAAAATAAGCTAAAGTTTATTCCTGTCAACAGGAAAAGAAAAGTGCTGTGTGGCTGAGTAATTATGATAATGAATGGGGTAATTTTTCATATTTTTAAATTTCTGTAAATTCCCATTCATTCGAAATTTTCTGAAATCAGTACATGTATGCAATAATACATTTCATGAATTACACACAACATGACTTGAATGTATTGAAGAATTAGAAATGTGCTCAACAAAATTAGTAGTCACATAAAAATCAGCACTTACCAATTTTGAGAGTTCTGAAGACCATGTGTTTGTTTTAATGATTCGATCCTTTGGTACCCAATGTTCATAGATTGATGCTAGTTCATCTATGGCTTTGAGTCCACTGTGAGATGTATCTCCACCAATGAGGACGCGGTCTGGTTGCAACAAATCCTTAATTGCTGAACCTTCAGCAAGGAACTCTGGATTTGAAAGGACCTGAAATTAAAGATAAATGCCATTTGTGGTGATGATCACAAACCGAATCCTAACAGAAGATCACATTCCTATAGAAAATGAAAAGTTAACCAATACAAGTGCAATGACTCTGGCGGTTTCCTGTCACCTTTCAATGTGCAATCATAGTACTTGAAGATTTTTTTGAAATTTTGTTTTATGATAATCAAGGAACACTGAACTTTCCAATAAGACTACACTGTATACAGCAAAATCAAGATTGGCCAGGGAATAATTTTGCTTTAATACTACAGTCGATTAGTATTTTGGTCATAAGAGAAAAGCTTTCAACTAGTAATGTACAGTCCTGACTCCTATGTAGGAACCTGCTAAACATAAGAAGACTTTTGGTGTACGTGTATGTAGCTCAGTCTTTAATAAATGTGGAGCAAATTACGATGCGATACCAGGAAAATTATTCCTTGTAGACATATATGATGTTGGTCTAATGCAAAAATTAGCAAAATTTGAACTCAGATTTATTGAAAAGAATTTATCACAACAAAATACAGTACAAAACTCAACCAAGAACATATTCAACTGGACTACAAAACGGAGCTGAAAGATAAATCTCCCAACAACAGCAACATCACTATTAGAAGCAACTCAAATAAAGTGATGGTATGAAAAAAAAATAAAACAGGAAACGTAAGTTTGAATACCTCATATCTGCAGCCTGGTTTGGTATTTGCCATGAGTATTCTTTGAATACTCTGAGCAGCTTTAACAGGGACGGTGCTCTTTTCAACCACTATCTTATTAGAGGTGGCAACTTCAGCTATACGACGTGCTGCTGCCTCAATATACTTCAGATCTGCTGCTCTACCCTATGATAGCACAATCAGAATACCAGTTTAAATTTTGAACATTGGCCTTATTAAAGTACAAAATAAAACTTGTTGTACACAAGCAAATGAGAATGAAACATTCATATCACTATTAAATCACATCGTGTACAATCCAAAATGTATTGTTGCAGGTAATAATAATAATAATTGTAAATTTATATTGCGCAATTTGTATTTGGATATACTCAACTGCGCATTACAATACACAACAGACAAGCAGAAAAACAACCATCAACAGGATACGCAAAAATTTTAAAAGTAAATTTAAGTTCGCTAAATTAATCGAAGAAAAATAAGTAAAGATTAATCATTTCTACAAGGTGACAGTGGCTAAATGCACATTGTTGCTACAGATGCGTGGATCAGTTAAGCATGCTTCTATTAAAAGGGATTTTGAATTTCGCTTGCAACAATTTGCCCCTTGATTCTCATGGATTACCATGAAGGGAAAAATCATTCTTCACATTTTCCCTAACTTCCTGCATCATACAACACAAACAGCAAATATTCCTATTCATGCAATGATTTTTCACTTCATTGAAAGAGAGACACTCTACAGTATATAATTCAACCCAGCTTACACCTTATTGGATCTTTCTTTCATCTCATACAAAATATTAAAAACCATTGCACCAAGCCTGCTATTGATATTTGTTGCAGAAAAGGGATGTGCAGTGAAGAGCTGGCCCACCTATATTCTTCATTAAGATTATGTTCTGGGCCCCATCAGAAGAGTTCACAAAATTAATCTTAAATATGACACACTAGCAATGCCATAGTTAATATTTTTAAATTTAATCATGAATGTTCTCTTGTTTACAAAAGGCAGCATATTGATAATATTACACTTTAGATGATATGTGAATTACATTGTTGCTAGCTTTCAATACTTGAGATACATTATAAGGTCCTGATGAAAAGTACAGTCACATCATTCTGATTTGAAATGTTAAATCTGTATTTAGCAACAGCAACCCTTAATCCATTCAGGAACTTTATTGTGCACCTAAACCAAAATCTCAGCTTATGCATCTCCCAATTATTGCTGTAGACATACACATCAATTGATTCTTTTCTTTTTATAATGCTACCACTCAAAACACTATAATCAATTGGCAAAATTTATGCCCAACCCAAGTGTTCACAGATCTGCTAAATTCAAATATTATCCATCAAACAAATTATTTACTGCACTCCATACAAATTACAAATACATGTATGGTGGAAAATAATATTCTTTTTTATGAGCATTTGCCTTTTTTACATCCTACACTTTTCACATTCCATAAGCAGCAAAAAGCATGATTTTAATATTATTGGTAAAAGGCTGTTCATATGTTGAGTTTTCTCTATAAAATCCTGATCGGAAATCACACCCAAAGTTGCTAAATCACTTGAGAAATGTAAATAAGTGGGTGAGATGAAGTTTGGGTACAAATATTTTAAGCTTGATTCTGCTTTTCAAACCTCAAGTTTTTAAAAAGCTCTTGCAAATATAATACTCATACATATACTGCACCTTTATGTACAAAAGCTACAGTATATTTGATGAATATTGACTAAATGAAGTATAAATCTGATCGCCTACTCCAATTGTACTTCAAGCAATAGGACTTCTGGGAAGTATACAGGTAATTGACATTTATAGTTAAGAATTTTGTTATTCTGTCTGAAATATAAAGTTTATCCTACTTAAATTATCTCTTTGGTGAAGTGGCAAGCACCCATACTTTTTATTTTGTACATTAGTCATTCATATTTGAATACCCTACATGTAAGTGGTACAGTATACAGTGCGTATCAAAAAAAAGTTTACACTTTGAAAAAATCCTGTAAAATTATACATTTGTAATATCCTGAAGATTGTTCCACATTTTAAAATTGGTACAGGTCCATTAAAGTAAATGACGATATAATTGTCGAAAAATATTTCCGCTTGAGTGAGCACCACTTACTTTTGAAAAGTTAGTGAAAAATGATTTGCGCAGAAATTTGAAATAGTTATGCGAATAAAAGTAGACCTTAATCATGAAGAACGCATGGAATTTAGCTAGTAAAATTGATTTGAAGATATCTTCTACATTGTTTGACTTGTTTCCTTGCCCCAAAACACTTCGAAGAGTGCATTTCGCCCCACCCCACTCCCCCACACACCGAGGCCATCGTGACGATATTTGCTTTACATTGAGCTGTGATTTGCATGGAATGGCTTAAGCTTGATTTTCATTTTGTTAATCATTGCTAAGCTTGGGAAAAGTGTGGAGAAACAAGTATTAAATGAAGAATGAAATGTAAACCAACTTTCAATGATAAAAACTGAGTAAAAAATGCTGGAGATGTCTGATATAAACTTATGTTCAGATTCAGTTATGTCCTCAGATCCAGCTGGCAGAAATAGGGAAAAGGTTGTGCTTATCAAGTGTTGAAATTTCAATTTGGGTGGCAAAATTGTCACAAAATGCTTGAATTTATCCGTTTTATTCCAATTGACTAAAAGTGCAAGGGAAATGCATGATAAATCTTTCGTAGTGTAAGTTTGGTTTCGCCCTTTCCCCTTGACACAGCATGAAAACGAGCATTTCTGCGCAAACAGATTTCTGCGAGCTTTACAGAAATGGACAGTGCTCACTCAAGTGTAACATTCTGACAAAACTTTTACTTTCATTGGATAGATGAGACCCAAACCCAAGATTATATGTGAAAAAATTACCCGCATGTTGTATATTTTTTAATTCCCAGGGCTTTTTCAAAGTGTAAACTTTTTTTTGATACGCACTGTATAATGCCATCCAAACATTCCACAAAATATTTAATAAGAAAATTGAGCACTAGCTATCAAACTTTTTTTCATAGAGAAGAATAACGCGTGATGAGGAAATTGACTATTTTCTGTCAGTATAAAACACACCAGTCAGTCACTATCTGACAGTTATTCAATGATGATCCTGGATAAGAATTGACAGACAATCCAAAAGCAAAATGAGTTTAATTTAATAGTACTCAATCAAAGAAGGGGATCATATACTTTTTTTTATATAACGATCTTATTCTAATAATTTCAAAATAAAAAGTGGATCTACATGTATAATTTATAATCTAAAAATGTACAAATGTAGAGCAGGGACTAGCTCACAGGAAAAATATGTCAAAAATCAGTTTTCACCTTCCTTTTATAAGGATGTTCCCCAGTTATGTTTGTGCGGATATTTCACGCTTTGCACATTGATGTCACAATGAATGAACAGGTGATTCATAAGTTCACATACATGTATATCAGCTGATTTTTCCTGTGGTCTGCACTCTTACTGCAGATCTAATAATCTATTATTTTATGAGGCTAATCAAATTGAAAATAGTCCATGGACCCGCTTTCAAAATTCCTCTACAACTTTAGAATACTTTCTTATGCAGATTTGCGAAGTATGACGATTATTGCCTTGAATTTGAATTAATGGGAGAGTGGTTTGGAATTTTCCCTTACATAGATACCACTTAGGCGCATAAAGCTCCAACAAAAATGCTCATAGTTTGAAAACAAGCAAATGAACCCCCATTAAATAGTGTACAAAGTACATGTATGTACCTCTTTAGTATACTTTCCTCTACAACTTTGCAAATTTTGGTGAAAATGGCATGGATATTGATTTATATGTTAAGTGCAACATTTATTGTACTTTTCAAATTCGTTATAAAAATTTCAAATATTTTGGATATGCTTTTGTCTTTTTAGCCCCACCTTTTTCTGATTTGAAATGAGCAAATGAATATCAATATATTTGCCATATTTGGAATACAATCCTGAACTGACCTGTAAAATCTGATAAACTTTACACGGAATTTAAGTGAGTAATAAAGGTTTAAAGTGCCTGGTTCTTTTGACTGCGTAATTCTCGAGAATCCTCAATTGGGGGTAAACTTCAGAGCTCGATAGCAAAAATCAAGCACATGAAACCATAGTAATTTTTGCATACTTATTTAGGTTCTAAAGTAACTCTATGCAATATTTGGTGAAAATGACATGGATTTCATTTCAACTGTGGAACATCCATAAATTTCTAACTTAAAGAAAAAAAATTAACAGCTAAAATGCACATGTACAGGTCTACTGTATTAAAAGCAAGGGTCTAATGCGCTATTAAGTACAATATTATTATCAATATTATGTTTATGAAAGAATTGTCCATAAAGCACTCTTAACCGAATGAGTCGGAATGATTCAACTCTCTGATTTTAGGCTTATGAGGGCAACATGACATTTTTAAGGGCTAGAAATAACAACCATCATGAGAGCTGATTATCTACAACTAGTACAGGCAATTTCCTAAGCAATGACAAACTAATCAAAGCAAATGAAGGTGATGTTACTTTAATATCAGTTTACTTCCATGACAGTTACATCCTTCTTAAGGAAACAGGTTTAGATTAATAAAAATCAAAGGAGGCTATGCTCTAGAGCTATGTATAAACCTTTATCAACCCTTTGTCAATATTGACTTATCTCAGTTCTATATACAAGACTTTCCTTGGTACAAATGCTTGTGAAAAACAGGTTTTCCCAATTTACAATAGCCTTGGATTTACATATTGGAGCATTAGGGGCATTGGGTCATGGTATTGCATGCTATTATTGCAAAGTCCTGAAACATTCATCTGTACTCAATCATAAATATGATATATATAACTTCATTTGTTTGTCATTTTGCCTCCCACAAAGATTCTGCTAGGATCGAAAGCTTAGGCCCCTTTTGACTCTCTAATCATAAATATGAGAAGAATGGAAAGAAAACCAGGAAACACAATGTGCCCCCCCCCCTGCATCCAATTAAATCAAAGAATAATTTTTCTCATTAGATGAACTTAATACTGAAATATGGCATTCTTCTTTGGATTTAAGAGAACTCTTAAATAGTAAATTTCATCATCTTACCTTCCCTAATCCAAATGTCTTTGTAGGAGTGTTGACAGAAATGAATATCAGATCAGCCTCTTGGATTGCAGTATCAATGTTGGTTGAGAAGAAAAGATTTCTTCCCCTGCATTCTCTTACAACCTTCTCCAAACTAGGCTATCATTCAAAGAAAGGAGATAAGATACCTTTTATGGCTATTTACATTCATCTTGCCTACATGTTCATGGCCATGCATCTTGAACTCGCCCCATTTGTGTTACTTGTATTTTTGAAAGGAAATTTCATGAGGATTCCAAAAATGGCATTAGAAATTAGGTAAAGTGAACTGCTAACATTTTATCAATGAAAATGTTCAATTTTTTAGGACCTCCAATACACTTTTTTTTAATGTAACTTTCCCATATAGACTTTGTGTGTACCTCTCCCCCCCCCACCATCCTTGCCACTTTTTGTTCTATCAATTGCAGTGTCGCCCAAATTTACGTGATATTGTGCTCATTTTTTCAGACATGATAAAGTATATATGAAGCTTTAAAATGATACCAATTCCATGACAATATCTCTCCGTTCAACAGATATTTTGTATGTTTAAACTGAATGAAAATTGGAAAAGCATAACAAAACCACCTTTTTGTGAGGCGAGTTCAAGACACATCTATGGCCTTCTGTATGTTATGTGGTTTGTATGTTTTCGCTTATATTGCCTGATAACACTTGTAATGTACATCAATATTTCAACATGAGTGAATTTAGCAATTTACATCACTATTAAGTTTTGAGAGATTTTATCAAAGAAAACTAATTACATTAATATCCATGACACTCTTTCACAGTGCTTCAACTCCTAACAACACAACCCACTGATTTTATTGTTTCACATACATACCTACATGTATAACTATAGTATGAAGAAACACAAGAAAGAAATATGAAATTTCAATAAAATCTTTTTGTTTTTATCCAATAAACTTGTTAAGGGAAGACACAAAAGTGTGCATATGTACAGTTAACAGACAAATTATATCACAACAAATAAAAGGACAAAATAAATCATAAGTCTGATGCCAACATTGAATATCAAGTTGAACATATAGACACAGTTGAGGCCTTGCAAACACTATCAGTATTCTGTAAGGAAAGCCTGGTCATATGGTGGGTACCAGCAAAATTTTGGGTTAAACATGTTCAATTAAACTATAAATTAGAAACAAAAGATGTCAGTATTCAATGTCGCACTACACTAGCTGTGTCTATTTGCTCAGCAATGCTGACATATGCTGGCATGCCACATGTGAAATTTTGACTGAGGTATAAAGAAATCAGACACAAGCTTTTTAATTGTAAATTTCATTGTAACACATGGAAGAAATGCCTCCATTTACATGATGTAATTCACCATTTTATTCAACTGACATGGTGAGCACAATTCTTGTACAAGTTATTTAACAACATTTTAGTTTCAACCCCCCCCCCAAAACACCTTGATCGGGTATAACGAGACATTGAATCCGGACATTGATTATGCATGACATTCCTTTTTTTTTTCTTTTTAAAAACATTATCCCACTAATCATCTGAACAAATACAAATCATTAAACAAATTTGAAGGTGTTACCTCGTAGATAGGCAGCTTGAAGTCTGCGGAATTCCATGCATCTACCCGAGCTTGACTCAGGTCAACGACAGTGACTGTGACCTCAGGACATTTGAGGGCAATTACGGAGCAAGTGGGACCTCCGACGTACCCTGCCCCCAAACAACATATCTTCTTGATCACCATAGTGGTTTACTGCAGAAATGAAAGCCATGTAAAAATTACATTTCGTAGGAAGAGAAAGATTACAGTACATAACATGTGAAATGTCATTCATAAAGACATGTACGGTACTGATGTAGATTGAATTGTTTACAATGGACATTGGGCAAATTTCCTGTAGGCCTAGAAAAAAATTATGACACTGATGGATTTCCATACAGTTAGATCTACAACTGATTGGATCAATCGTAACTCTTTGTCAAAGGAATTTTTAAGCCTGAGCCTGAGCCGAGGTAACCTGATGTACGTACCGTAGCAAGTCATAATTAAGTTAAATTAGGCTACTTAGTTTCATCAAAATTTTGGTTGAGAAAAATGACTTGTTGTTTTTCTCCTTCCATTGAGTGCTGACATATCAGTCACAGCACAAAATACCAAATAGTTACAAAAATCATCAAGTTGCTATTGGCGGCTACACGAAGTTCACGTTCACGAGTTGTCTGCCCAGAACCAAGCACTGCCAACGGTAGACCAAAAGCTTCGGTCTCTGTTTTGTTGGTTGTTCAGCTGAACTTCGTTCGCTTCACTCACCAAATACAGAGACCGAAGTTCTAGCGCGATCTGTACAGGGACTCAATGGCCATATGTTTATGTACTTAAGATCGGATAAAACGGGGAAGTGAATTTGCGCGACAGCCGAGGTAAGTCACTGTTTTTGTTCCTTTTAGCTTCATTTTTCTCCGTTTTTTGGCAATTAATGCCAAGAGGGAATATAAATTTGCACTCTGGTCGCTATAATTTTCGAAATTTTTATTCCTTAAAGACAAAAATTGAAAAGCCCCGACGGGGGGATTTTGCATTGCAAGTCCCCTGATGATGGCTGCACGATAGAGAGCCGTCTGTGTACGAGGAGAAATTAAAAAAAAAAATGTTAAAAAACTCCTCGAAACAGACGGCTGCCAGCTGTCTATGCCAACGGTCGGTACCCCGACCCGTCGACCGTCAGTCCGTGGCCCGACCCGGACCCCGATCTCGCAATAAACATTCACCAACTTCACGGCCACGTATGCAACTGACGGAAAGGGGAAACCCCATGAAAGTTTTAGAGATTGTAGAACTTACCTCGCTTGATCTATGAAAAGTTGGCTTATTTACCATCTATCTAGGCGTACAGGTCAGAAAGAATATGCTGATAATATCTATATTCAGATATTTCCCTGGCAGAACAAAAGCGGCCAAGTAGTCGATCGGCTCGGTACTCGGGCTATACCACGGTTGCGGTTCGTCATATAGCATGCAGTCTTCGAAAACTTCATGCATGCTACCGACGAACCGCAACCGTGCGTGGTTTGACGTTGATTTTTTTTTTGTTTTGAAGTAGTATTTATTAAAACATTCAGTTCAAAATCATACATACAATAATAAATTAACAAAACATTGTTCACAAAGTCAAATAAATAATTATTCATAATACAAAAAAGAATTGTACAAAAAAAATACAGAATATAACATTCGCGTCATCAGGAACAAAATAGTTATAACAAAATAATTCATAGTGACGCAATTGAACTGAATGAGTTTTTTTTTTTTTTTTTTTTTTTTTTTTTTTTAAAAAAACAAGTTCACACCTTGTTACCAATAATGCATAAAGCATTTCCATTTATTTGAAAGCAGGATAAAAGAGCATTGTAGATTCAATGCCTTGCTCACGGGCATAGGTGCCGCGGCCGGGGATCGAACCCAGACTTTACATGTATAGCCAGGCGCCTTAGACCACTCGGCCACGGCACCTCCACTGATGGTATCGGTGGGTCGATCGTGGGCGACGACGGCCACTCCCCTGAAACTTTTATAGTAAACGGGCGGAGGCTTCATTCTCAGCCTCATGAATCATAAGTTCTTTACAGGTGGGTTTTTTTTGTCTGGTTTGGTTCAATTAGCCGTATATAGCAAAGGTAATAGTTCTTAGGCGGGGGGGGGGGGGGATAATGAAATCAGAAAATGCCCCACCAGATGTGTCCGCCAGCATGATCTTATGTTATATACCATATCAAGGTTTTTTTTATGTTATACCATATCAAGGTTTTTTTTACCTGACTGCTAAGAAAGCATGAATGCCTGTGAGCAAGCAACCAGGGGACCAAAGGCTTAAGGTCCTCTCCAATGGACCTGGTACTAGTAATATATAATAAATGAGCATAAATGCCTTACCACAGGGCACTAGCGCACCACTTGGGAATTGAACCCAGGTCACTGGAATTCGAAACCCCCGCTCTGATCCCAAAGTGGGTAAAAGGGGCATTTGACCTAATTTTAAGGACCTTTTTACTTTTCATTTTTTGATTATTTTATTAAAGAAAAGTGCCCTGCCCATGGTAATTTGGGTAAGATTGTCATGACCAATTGATCAAGCTTCCAGTGTTAAGAAATTACCATCAGACACAGACAATTGTTTCTGTGATGGAGTTTGATATTGGGTGCTTGTATCAATAGGCATGAAAATAAAAATATACTCCTCTACGGCTATGAAAATGCATCCTCTTTGCTACCACAGAAATCTATATCACTATAACACTCTACCTCTCTCTCTCTCATTTACCATCCTAAATCAGCACCCCACAGCCTAAAACCTGATTTTAGGGTTTGTTCAGAGGTGGATGTTTTTGTCTACCTCTATATGGATTTGGTTTACAACTTACGGTAACTGTCTTGGCTGGATCCTTGTACCTAATCTTACTATCCCTCTCTCCCTGTCATTGTTTTCCCAGTTCACTACCTTCCAACCCTCTTACACTTCATGCCTACAAGTAGGCCAACATGTCTCAGACCCCCCTCCTTTCCCACAACTCTCCCCTCTCTCCCTTTTCCTCTCCTTCCCATAAAAAAGGAAATGGTTGGAGAATTTGGCTGTTCTATACCCAAGGTCTGACATTTTTTTTATAAAAATGGTGTAATCTAGACTAGTCTAAACTAAGAGTGCATTAGCACGGGAGTATCCTTAACCTGCTATATAAACCATTTTAGCAAAAGTCGGACAGCTCCACTGAAATTCTAGCACTTAATCGCTGGCCGTAACTTCCAAACCAGGACCACCCCTCTAGAATTAAACTTGTCGTAGACTCGGAGATAGTTGTGGTCCAAACATTGCAAACATAAAGAAAAAATAAACAGTCCTAAATCAAGATGGTTTAGGGAAAAAGATTGTGGGGGAGGGTGGGCTAAAAAAGTATAAATTTATGCATCTAACAGTGTTATAAAGCAAATGCTAAAATGTTTCATTGCTTTGAAAGTCAAATGAATATTTCAAAAGTTCAAGTCACATCAAAAGAACTGAATAGGCAAATCAACAGCATAATTAAGAATTCTACAACTAATAACACAATCCGTTATACACACACACACACACACACCCTCACAACAACAACAACAACACAAATAAAAAAAAAATCACTTGTCAAATTTTCTTTGTAGGAAATAAGGCTATATTTTTTTTATTCTACAAGCAAATGTGATATTTTTAAACTCCAGCAAAATATAATTTGTTTCCCAACTTTAAACATTTTCTCCCTCAAAAAATAAATATATACACAAAAAAATGTATCAGTATGAACTAAAATAATGTGAATATGAGCAGTCATATTGATATGTACAGAATACAGTTGGGTTGCTCTTACACATGTACATTTGTACGAACATTAAATGCAGGTATGAACTTTAACTTGGATGACAAATATAATTTTTTTAATAATAAATGATTTCTTACATAAATTTGATTCAAGGAAGCTAAGAAGGCTGGCAGAGAAAATACACAACATAAAAACTTTGTGTTAAGGCATATATGGAAACACTAATTCATAATATATATACATATATATATTATATATATATCATATTCAGCCATATGTGTATGGAAAAATCTTTAATACAACTGATTTAATAAAAGATAATGTATTCTGTTTGATAAATGTATTCTGCAATGATATACATGTAGAACATTTATATTGTGACCAAAGACTTGACTTTACATAGTAAAACAGGTTTCAAATTCAATTTCAATATTTATTTAAGTACATGTAGCATAAGAAAAATGACTTCCATGATGTCAGATTTATACAGATTCAACAATATTATAGTCGGTTTGTGCTACATCAGAGTTGTTAAAGTTGACCAGACATACAAGTTTTGTCAAGGAATACATGTAAATGAGTTGTATGTATACTTTTAAAGAGATACAATTTAGGGGGGAAATAGTAAGGGACATTGACTAATTACACTGTCCACATACTTGTGCAATTTTCTGATGACCTTCTGAGGTTCTTTTTCACTATCTATGTATCTATCTTTAGAATATATTGGTATTTCAAACTGATCTGTACAGACAATTCATTCCATTCAATACATCTCATATTTTCCCATATGTACTTGAATACTTGTTTCAAGGCAAATACAATCATTAATTAATCAATATTAGCTTAAATACAATTTTGATATTTACATTGCATATTTTCATTGAAAAAAATATAATCATAGTGTAATTACTCTAATCTAATAAAACATCACAAACATAAGTTTGTATTGATAATAGTACTGTTTTAAAATGATATGTTACACATATTTTTCTTTCAATGTTTGAATAAAAATAGGAAATCATTTGATCAATTCTTGCTGTCTTGAACTGGGGGCTACATGTATATTAATAATGTTTGCATAAATCATTCAAGTTGCATATTCATTATTATATCCATTTGCTGGTCAGAAAAATCAACTGATTAGAATGGTGCTAATGAGCAAATCAAACTGTTCAGCATCCTGACCCATAATAAAATGTGACCAATTAACCTTCATTTTTTTTGGGCTACATTCAGGCAGTGGAATGCAATTCAAATTCATTATCATTTGATTCAAACAAATCTAAAATGAAAATATACATTTGTTAAAATTTTACTTACTAGTAACTATTTCTCAAAAGTTTTACTTAACTTCTTTTGTCTGTGTTATTTGTCATTCATGTACTTATTGTTTATAATTTGTACAGAGAAAAGGAATAAAAGTGAACTGAATTCAACAAAATAAAAGCAAATCGTGTGGAGTGTTGTGGCCCAGTGGATTAGTCTCCGGACGTTGAAACAGAGGGTCATGGGTTTGAATCCCTGCCATGGCGTAATTTCCTTCGGCAAGACCCACATTGTGCTGCACTCAACCCAGGTGAGGTGAATGGGTACCCGGTAGGATTTATTCCTTGCCCGCTTTAGCGCCTATTAATATGGCGGCTTAGCTACAGCCAGGGTAATAATGATACCAAGTATCAAAGCATAGTTGAGTATATGCACATAGAAAGTGCGCTATATAAATGGACATATTATTATTATAAATTGATATGTAGATGAATTTTCCAAAGCAAAGTAAATATATCAATTTTGTTTTGTGAAAATGACACAAATAGGTCTTATTCCAATATACTAGCTTGGAAAAGGGTGATTTTGAAGGCTAATGAAGAAATAGATGCATCAAGTCAAGAATACAGATGAATCTATGTACATTCATGGATTTTACAAAGTCAGTATTCAATCATGTCACCGTCACCCTATTTAGACATACTGTATAATAGAAAAAGTCTGTACACTTGATGTAAACATTAAACAATATCATTCTATACCTCTTTACGTTATTGGAGTACTATCACAGACACTATTGTTATTCGGGCATGGGCATCATTTGATATGAGTACAGGCTCAAAATAATTATCAACAAATCAATTTTTGAAATTTTTTGATACACACAAATGTGAGTACACCCTATCCAATATCTTCTGGAGTAATTACATCATCAATGTTCAATTCGACAATTAAAATGTGTAAGTTTTACTTGGCAGTTAATGAATGCCTCTCTTGTAAACCACATATCAATAATGTGTGTAATAAAGTTTCGAGGTCTAATGTTTAGTGCATGTTGGGACCCTGCTTACAAGCACTGTGCTTATTAAGGGAATCCCTCCATTTTTAAACAATTGGTTTTTGTATTTCATGTCAGATTATTATGTACACTTATTTTTAAAGATGGTAAATAAATTGAAATTGAATTGAATTGGCAGTGACATTCAAGGTACAAATTACTGGTGTATCATGATGGCGAGTTTTTTTATCTAACAAGTTGACATGGAGAGATTAGCTGGTATTGCTGATGTCTTCTATTAAACACACCACAAGCACACTACTTGTTCTGAATAAAACAATGAATGAAATCCCAACTTAGATGATTCATAATACAGATATACATTAAATGATTTTTAACCTTTTCACTATGAATGTTGGTATTCATTAAAATGATTTTTTTTTCACCATTGGATATCATGTTCATAAGAAAATCCTATCAATCGAGTGTAAATTTTCTTGAACAATACATCTACTATATACCAGTATCTAAAAATTCACAATGTATTGATATAAACCTTTCCTACTATACAACTTAAACCTAACCTTCATGTTTTTTTCTTAAAAAATAATCTTCTTTCTCTTCATGTATGTCTTCATCAGCTGTTTGCATTCTAATTGCACTTTAGTCTTTCAACCTTTCAGTTATTGATTATATCTAGTGATAGAATTAAGAGGAAAAAATTGTAACAAATTACACACAGACACCTGCCAAAAGTCTGCTTCAATACATTCTGAACAACAAAATATCAACAAAGTAACTTGTCATCACTTGGATGATGGGAAAATAAAATTAACAATCAAATCAATGTCATATTTAACCATACTGATAATAAAACAACATGGCACATGAGAATAAAGCTGCATCACATGTGGGACAGAATTCATTCAAGACATGATTGAACATACAATACACAATGACAACTTAAAAGGATAAATGTGCAGAACTCATTCATTTGATACATATGGATGACCCAGCAAGCTTATCAAATGCTTCCTATTTTATATATCTTTCTCTACCGCATGAGAGGTTGCTTCTTTCGAATGATTGACTCGTAGCAATGGGAACACAGGAAGTCTGTCTTTTCTGAGCCAAAGTACTTACAACCAAAGGTACGGCACTGTCTTGTAGCTTCCTCTTCTATCGGTACACGCCTTCCCCTGACATGGGTAGCATATGGGTTAGAATTGGAGCGGATTTCTTGATTCCTGTCGTTGATGTGAAGTCTCTGAATGGGTACTGTTCTTTGAAACTGTGGTGATTGAGTTTGAGCTTGATAGCGTGGTTGTGGAGGGTTGTAGTGTGCACGTACCGGCTGAGGGCTGTACGTCCCTCCTTGACGCTTGGCTGCTGGGTTGTATGACGTACTGTTGTTGACACGCTCCATGGCAGGACTGCCTGGGTTGCTACTTGTTGCATGGACATACTGCACACCTCTACCATTATCAGGATAATCATGACTGCCTCTGGAAGACATGGGCCCGTTGACATGGACACGTGGAAGAGAGGCAAAGTGATATGCAGCCTCATTAGTTCTTTCGTCATCATCAATACAAACATCGTGAGGGCGCTGTTCTCTCTGGATCCTCTGCTGCTGTCTGCTCCGATTCTCAGCAGCAATCATCCTCTTCAGAGCTACCTCCTCATGGAAACGGGTCTTTGCTGACTCCAGGTAATTCCTTATCATCTCCTCCACTCCCTGTAACCTAACATCGTCCATCTTTGCTGCAACCACAACTGAACGGTCAGCAACATCCTGAATGGTCACTTCGGTTGAGATTCTGTCCTTCTTGTGCTTCTCCTCTATGATGTGAAACTGCTCATGGCCATCTTTGCGGGATGATCCTTTCTTGCTTTTATCGAGTCCCGCAAAGTGCTTGAGCTTTTTACCAAATGACCTTGACTTCTCTTTCTCCTTGCCCCCGCTTCTGTCACTCTTCTCTGATCCACTTGAATTGCTTCTAGCGACTTCAACCTGTAGAACAAAATGCAAGATTTAACACAGATGATAAATTACAAATCTATTTCATCTAATTTCTACAGTGATCAGACCTTAAACATGTACATGTAACTAAATCGTTGATTTTTTTTTCATACTTTTCCATAGAGGAACTAATAAGATGACTAAGTATAGCTGCCTGCAGAATTCTATAATATTTCAGAATAAATGTTCTCATTCCAAACCTTGTTTAAGATATCAACTGATGCAAACCTATAGAATGCTAAATTTCCTAATGAGGTTCATTGATTTTAAGACTGATTTTGCCTTAATGTTTATTATTTGGTAGTTCCTACAATGTTACCATTATAGTTTTATTGGTTTTTATTGAGGGGCCAATTTAAAAAAAGATTACAACAACTTAAACATAATTTTGATTACAATAGAAACTTGATTGTGATTGCCATCTGAGCCCTATTACCAGACCTTCATTTTTGAGGAGCGCGATCGCACCGGCGCTCCTAAAAAAAAAATGAGAGCAAAAAGTCGTGCTCCTAAAAAGTAAAATAATTCCTTGAAATTATTTTGATTTAGTTGAAAACTATCAGAAAAATGAAGAATATTCACCTCTTTCCTGACTCTAATTTGAATGTTAACTCAGTAAATATTAAAGTCCCATATGTTGATTTTCATGACAACACCATGGAAGTCTACATGTGGGACTACAATATTTACCAATATTTTTTGAGCAGGAGCGTGATATTTTGTAAACGTATTGACCCAGGCCTAGTTTCACCACAGATTAATTAATCGCTACACAGCTATTGCATATATGATGTTAAGAAAAATCTACAATTTATCATACATGTAATTTATTGAATTGATTTGAGATCCTCAAGGAGAGCGATTCTGAGGAGCTCAATTGAGCTCCTCAAAAAAATACGGAGAGCGATTTATTGAGCTCCACGAAATTATAAACATGAAGGACTGTGTTACCATAGTAGTTGCCATAATGGCAAAGTTCCAATAGTTTTAACTGTAATAAAACAGGCCTCTTCTCAAGAAAACAAATAATACACATCATCCATGGCATTACACTCATGGTGTTCCTTTGGACAGTTCTAACACACAAAAGCATAGATGAAGGTGTTTGGAAAGTTTCAAAGGTAACATGTCTGTAATCCTAAGGCCTGAGCAAAATGATGCATATAACATGTTTTACAAGATGCTTTGACACGGACTCACCTTGACAGTTTTCATGCCATTTTCCTTGGGTGGTAACAGCTCCCATTCATCTCCCTGTGTGGGCGATGAGCTCTCCTGGTGATGGACATCTGGAATCTCTAACCTCACCAACTCCAAATACGTCTGCAGGAGTTTCAGCTTGTCCTTGGGACTGTAGACCAGCTTGTGGAGCGCGGTGTCTTCCTCAATACCGTTTGTCTTGTCATCGTTGTGGTTCTCATCCTTCCACTGCCATCCGATACCAGGATCAACGATGAAGTGAAGGGTCAGGAGGTGATGGTTGGAGTCGGTGATGGGAATGACTGTGATGGAGATAAAAAATAATGTAAAGAATGTTGAATTTCAAATATTCCTATCCATCAGTCAGAGAGATAATGAACAGGGAAAGTTATGACAACTTGTTCAAGGATCACTTTACAAAATTAAAAGACCATTCAATTTAAATTCTGTAAAGAAAAGTACATAGCTAAGGCCTTACAGGGTAGTGATTGATAAGATTCAAACCAATCTCTGATTGAAAGACAAAGTGCAACAGACTCCTCTGGTAGCTGACTCTGATAGATTGAATCAATAGTAACAGACCAGTAATTTCCTCATACTACACACATAGGCCCATATTCTAAAGTCAGGTTTAACTTAGACCACGGTCTAACTCTGTGCTAAAATTATGGGGAGCCACAAAATAAAAAATTCTGTTAATATGGTATATCTCTTTAATATGTTTACTATTTTGTTTCATTTTGCTTTCTCGAGGAAGAAAAATACTTCAGTTACCATTCCCAGACAATTATGAACAATTTGGGTGTCAAATGAGTTAACAAATTGAATGTGTATTGTAAGGGATTTGTGCTCCAATTGGCTTTCCTTAGTTAAACCACAACTTTAAACCAGGGTTCTTAAATCGTCACTTAAAGCTCACCTTTTCTCATAATTTTTTTTTTTGACCAATTGACTGTATATTATTATAATCTGCCAACATGTGCGCTTTGAAACACCAGTATAAAGTGCCCTACAAATGCTCTTATTATTATTATTAATTTAAATCCCGAGTTCAAAATACCGGCCATAGGCTCATACATGAGATTTGAATAATGCCAACATCCACCCTTCATGCATTGATAATTCATTTTATATCCTGGAATAAAGAGTTGCTTTCAAACGCAATTTGCCTTTCGACCTATGCAATGTGCATATTAAAGGTCAAGTCTACCTCAGAAAAATGTTGATTTGAATCAATAGAGAAAAATCAGACAAGCACAATGCTGAAAATTTCATCAAAATCGGATGTAAAATAAGAAAGTTATTTTTAACAAAATAAATATATGAACAAGCCAGTTACATCCAAATGAGTTGATGATGTCACTCACTCACTATTTCTTTTGTTTTTTATTGTTTGAATTATACAATATTTCAATTTTTACGAATTTGAAGATTAGTACCTCCTTGCCTGAAGCACAATATGTTAAAATATTGGAATTCCACGTGTTCAGGAGGTATGAAACTTCATTTCACATGACAATGACAAGAAAATTAAGATATTTCATATAATAAAATACAAAAGAAATAGTGAGTGAGTGATGTCATCAGTTCCTCATTTGCATAACGACCAAGATGTGCATATAACTGTTTTGTGAAATGAAGCGAAACTTTAAAATGCTATATCTTTCTTATTTTTTACGAGTGCCCGACCTGAAAAAGGCGGATAATTGTCATGGCAACTGCACACACCCCCTCCGATGGGGTTGTGTTGGAAAAGGGTGACCTCGCACCATGGCAATTATCCGCATTACTTTGGAAATGCCTTCTTAAAGTTAAAGCTGAAACGCATCTGTTTCTGCAAGTGAAGGCCCTATTAGAGTTAAAGAACGTTTTCTGCTCTTTTTCTCAGTATAGATACAGCAACCTTGACTGCCCTCAACCTTGGTTGAAGCAACACTACTGTTAATCAAAGTCCCAATAAAATCCAACACAGACCAACTAATGTTCTCTCATGGGACTATTCCATATTCCACCCCTTTTTATGTTCACGCAAAAAGAGATGTAAATTATAATGCACCCTTGGATATATTTACTTATTTAAATGATTATATCAACTTAATTACGGGTCGAGGGGAAATCCCCAAACATGACTGGACCCAAGTACAGGTCTGCATCTACATTGCAAGACATATCAATAGCCCCCTCTGGTGATTAAAAAAATAATACTGTTAAATATCCAGAGTTACATGTAGATGAATCCCCACTTCCTGTTCTATCCCAAACATTACACTGTAACTGCTTACAAAACAGATCTGAAAATACTATTTTCTTGATATTTTTATTTCAAAATTATTCTAATTGATTAATATAAAAAAGGAAGGAATGTATTAGGATTGGCATCTTCTTGTTTGTACTAATTTACAAAATCTATTTACTAAATATTAGAATCAATTCATCAAAATCAAAATTAAATGTCACAAAGCAAAACTATGACTGTGACATACAATCTATTATAAGGTAATTTCTCCTTTTCATTTGCCCACAAGATTATCAAAATTTTGTGTTCTATGAATATATTGCTTAGGTCATCCATTCACCATCTACGAATAATGTAGTCACATAACTCCCAGACTCCTTAATTGTCCTAACCAATATTAATACAGGGAACACTCAGGCTTAAAAGGCAGTGGATCAGATACTAAGGTTTCACATACATTATATATTATGATACAAGCTAATTCAGTCTCTACATTTAGTTTTCTCTGGTCTTTACCACTGATTTAACTTGGCTGAGGCACAAAGGAGAGATTATCTCACAGCACCTTTTGTCCTTCAATTCAAAGCCTCTATTATCTTGATTTGGGCATGGATTGACTTTATTGATTATTAGCAACAAAAGGTGTCAGTGAATGTTCCATGGATAAACCTTGAAAGTGAAACAACAGAGAAAAGCACTTTAGGAATGCATATGACAAAGAAATAATCAAGGAGACTTCAGTGGTAGTGTGCTAGCTAGGGTATTAATGCAAGAAAGCATGAGAGAAACTTTTCAGCAATTTAAGCTGTGTGGGAAGAGGGGAGAGATGATAAGTCGTGTTGGATTGTATATTACTTTGTAATGAGTATTATGAAAACTAGACCACAAGAAGATTGCAAAGATTACATAAAGCTCCTGTAATATAGAGATATAATCAACTCAACTGATTTATTTCTTTATGATACAAGGCCATAATGTTAATAATCAAACAAAGATATATCTTTGCCCAGATGCCGAAAGTGAATTTGATTTGACCATTATCACTCCTTCATCTGATCTTATGCTGTAACTGAAAACCAAAGATTGAATCTGCAAAATAAAGATGAGCCATCATGACTCGATGGCAGTGATTACCAGTAATAATTCCAGGAGACTACTGAAACTTGGTGGTCCTTGTAAAAAGGATATTGAAATGAGAGCATTCAGTATTTGAAATATGTACCAGGGGCCAATTTGGATGAAAGGGTTTTTGCAAATGCATGAAAATGAAAAATGAAAATCCGTAATTTATTGTTCAAAATAGACATGAAATGAAATGCTGCGAAAACTTGCTTTTCCCAATTGATCGTGGGCCCGGCAGCCACTGTGCAGCGCCAGATCGACGAGGCTCTATCCCTTATGATTGTTGAACACCAAACAGGGTAGCAGCAACTCCCAACTTTTAACATCTTTTGGTCTGACGCGGCCGGGATTTGAACCCCCTACCTCCCGGTTGTGAGGCGGACGCTCTACCAACTGAGCAAACACACCGGTTGAACTACTTTTGTGTCACTGACTGATTTTGATGCACCATACAAAACCTCTTTTTATTCCTTTATTTCATTCATCCCTTACATTGAACAATAACTGTCGTGTAACGTAATATGTCAAGTCAGTAGACAAAATGGATTTAAAGAGAGCTATTAAAATAATTTTGATTAAGAATTACATTTTTACAAAAGGGACCTGAAATAGTGTATCATAATAACTCAGCAACACCAAAGATGGTCCTTGCAAAGACGTTTTTAATGCAATCAGCCCCAGATTTCTCACTAGATACCTACCAGGAGGTTGTTTCTTGAGCTCTGTGTCACGGTGGCTATCCACTTCCATGGGAACCAGCGCTGAGAAATGGGATGCATCATAGGTGAGGACTAGGGGCGAGCGATGGCACTCAAGAGGATGCAGCTCTACTGGTAGGTAGATACCACCGAATGGGATAGGAGCAAGGGGCTGGCCCTGGGAGTCTCGGAGGACGGTGTCGGCCACGATGATGATGGGTCGACGGAGGATATGGCAGAGAACAAACACATGGAATTCTTCCAAACTCTCATACATGATCTCTTCATCATCATCCAAATAGTCTTGGTCCTCGGCTACAGATGGTAGGGGTCTGATGGAGAAAAGGTTGAGCATAATTTTATAATCTGGATGCAAATATCATATCCTGATTTTTTTGTTTACATCTGTATATCATAAATGATACAGATAGCTGGTACAGATAGCTGGTTAATCAGTGTATGGTACTTTACTGGCAGCTGATATTTCTGTCTTACATCATAGCAACTAAATTTTCTACTTCTCATTGATTTATAAAGAATGAAAACTTCTAATGGAAGCTAGTAATATTTCATCGCAAGGCTTCACTTTCAACAAACACAAAGCATAATACTTGATCCAAAAATAAATTACCCAACTGTTCATTTGTAAATCAAGTTCATTTTGAAATTCATCTAATACCGGATGCATTTGAAACTTTCCCCACAAAGTTTCATATCATGATATGTAAAATCTACTTACCCTCCACCCATGGGCTTGCCTCCATTATTCTTGAATTTATGATTCCTTGGAATGGTGGATGCTAGCTTCAGGAGACTCTTCCATTCCTCTTCCCATTCTTCTTCAGAATACACCAGGCCAGACTGCATTACACAATGACAAGAATGAAATTTGGTTTATCAATTACATCACACCAATCCTTCAAATAAACATTGTTTGAATAGAATAATAGTTACATACTTTCTGTTTCTAAACGCTTTTCATTGTACTTATTAATACCCTGGTTATCTGATACTTACATGACCGCAAACATTGTATGCACTATCTCCACTCCCTGGGGAGCATTCCAACAAGAGTTCCAAGATTCAATGCCTAGGCATACAACATAGGTTTTTGCATCCCAAGAAAAAAAATGAACGGAGTTTATTATTTACTTCAGAAGTTGGCAAATAATATCAACTCTATGTCTCTATCCAATTATTTGACCTGGCATGACTTTATACAGTGACATTTTACTCATATATTTGTTGATACCCAATACTCCATATACTACCTTCTTAGGATCAGATGAGAAGGTAGGATGAATACATTTCCAAAATAAAGGGAAAAATGGATCAATGTAAACAAAACCCAAGTTCACTTAATACCTCAAATAAACTTTGACCTAGAATTTGTAAAAATGATATTTTACTGACCTCTTTGTTTGCTAATGTCTGTTGCCATCGCCATCTTCTCTTCAGTTTTTGCATATGTGCTGTGTGTTGATGGTCCGACAGATCTTTGTATAAAGCCTTGCGTAATGTCAGCTGACGGTCGTGGAAACCCCACATACCTATGGAAATGAAAGTACAGCCATGCTCAGACGTGTTTCTCATAGTGACTGACATGGCCAGTAGATAATTCACCTAACTCAAATGTGTAAACATGCATTTATGTTAAAATTAAAAAAAAAATTGTCCAAAGTAGTGCAGACAAACTCATGGCATACTAATTTGTAATTTCATTACTTGTCACATACTTTCTAATAATGTCATGTCAACAACGATTAAATCACTTTGTACTATTTTCTTGCAAAATTTGATTAACATAATTTTTTTCAGTGACCCTGAGATAAAAGATAATCTTTTTACTGCAACTTTTTTTTGGTTGCCTCATATCCCATTGGCTTTGTACACAAAAACACTTGCTATTTTTGTTGCATTGTGTCTGAATGAGCCTGAAGGGTACAAAGGAGTGTAATCATATAGGAAAAAATATAAAAACCAAGGGCAGAGATTAAGTTTATAGAGATTCTGAATTTTTGCCCTTTTTTCATTTTGTATTGGTGTATACTTTATTTATTTGTATGTTATGTACGGGGACTAGCCTTGATAGGCCTTCAGCCTTTGCTGGTCCCCTGCATCCTCTACATGTATGTTGTGCTTTCATTCATTGTAATTATCATCTCTAAAATTGCATTTTGCTTTTTTTATCCCTTGCCTCTTTATAATATTTTTAAGTATTGTTTTATCATGTTAAATATATGATTTAATCTTGGATGCAAATAAAAGGCCATATCGGCCAATCAATCAACCAATCAATAAAAAAAGACACAACCATAATTATCATGAAAAGGAAGAAGATAAAAAAAAATGCATCGTCAAGATTGCTTTGAATAATTGTAAGCACGATAAAAATCAACTAAAATCAATTTTAAAGACATATATATTTTTGTTGCAATGTGATATTGTAATATTGGAGAGCTGTATATGTAAAGCAGCAGTTTGTTATTGTTGAAACAACCCTTATATCAACCAACCTAATGATGCTGCATGTAGAAGACAGTTGCCATCTCCAGTTGTTGCCATTGGCCACAGCTTAGAACACGCCCCTGTCTTTGCCCACCAGTTCAGATAACCTAAAAAAAAATATAAACACAAATAGGTGAAACCATGCCTATCCTAACAATCTCTACTGGGCAAACTAAAACCCACACATATATGTTGTACATAATGATGATGAGAATGAAAACAAAAAACTATTGTGTAGAAGGCATACCGGGTAATCAGTGAAAAGTTAATAACACCGTGTCTTTACAAAAATAAACAAACTTGTGTAAACAGATAAAATCAAAATAAATGATTGAAAAATGCTAGCATGATATAAATCTTTTGAAAAAAAACCACACATGGACTACATGTACGTGTACAAGCCTGGAAATTCTTTCAATTGTACAAAAACTTGGAATACATATTACAATTCAAAATGTGAAAAAAGTAAAATAAATCTCTTGGATTGAAATTCTCAATTTAGAAAAACAAAAACAAAACATATTTTTCAACCAAAAAATTAAGAAACTAAAAAATACTTGGAATAATATGAGTGGATATTTACAAAAGACATTACTTTTATATACATGTATATATCCCATCATAACAAAACATAACATTCATGTATCTGATACAATTTGTGTGCTACATGCAATTTCTAGACCCATTCCGAAACGCATTTTCATATAAAAATGCCATTTCATAACACATAATTTGCCAAGTAGATGTACCAAGACCTAATCTATTTGGGAAATTGGTTTTTCATGGACATATGGATAAGGTGATTTATTAGAATCCAATTTACATTTGATTATAATGCACCAAGTGTATTTGATATCCTTCATGTATATATTGTACATGTACAAACTGGCATTTAGCCAATGTTAAGTAATGGAATGTAGTACACACATGTATCATGACTGCTTGAATGGTTTGGGTAAAAAAGAATTCTTGAAAACTGAAATATTAAATGCCAGTGGGGTGATATTCTTATTTCAAAATTTTGAAAAATAATATTTTAAAGTCAATATCAGGAATGTGACATCCTACATTGTACATGTATCTATATGTAAATCCAAACAAAGATACCGTCTACACGTACATTGTACATGTAGTTTAAAGTATTTTTCTTTTTAAAGTTTGGCTGACATGAAAAACAGTTCAATAGCATTTTTTTTTCAAAAACAAAATTACACACCCTGTTGCTTTTGAAAAAAAAAGTCTACTAATGACAAAGCCATGCTGAGGAAAAAGATAAACAAATGGAAATAGTTTTTTTTTAATAAAATAAGGATTTCATTTCATCCAAACTTCACATTTGACCGTATGAAACATGCTAATGTAGAGAGGCAGTCTCCTCCATAAATACTATTCTGAATCTAAAAGCAGGGATTCACTCTCATTTAGGCTTCAAACTTTGAAGCAGACCTGTACAATGACATTTTGTAGTTCAACAATCATTTCAAATCAGAATTCAATTACTTGGTGGCATGCAGGCATACATGAATGTATACAATGTGTTAATGGGTTTTTGCCAGACATATTTAATGAAGGTCATTTTCCTAATTCAATCAACCAATTGGCAACAAACAATAACCTGTACCTGTACCATACATTATCAAATTATAATAATCAACAGTCAGAATGAACAATGTTTTCAGCACTCATTTCTTTGTAACTCACTTTACAGAGTATCTGTACCTACATGTACTTGTACTGTATACAAAATATAAAATGAAATTGAATAAGTCCTTTGGTTATACTGTATTCATAATTGGTGAAAATGAAGAGAATTATCCATCAGAGTTCAAAAGGGAGATTTATTTTCATGAAACTATAAAGCAATACCGGCCGAGTGGTTCTTTAATACACAACTACTGTGGGTATTAAGTACATGTCATTTAAAATGATTCATCCTTGTACATCCTTCATTGTCTTTTAATCTATTTCTTATTCATTTATTATATCATTGATATTTTCATTAATTTCTTTACAATTTTATTTCAACAACAAATTCATTTCTATCTATCTATCTATCTATCTACTGTATCTATCTATCTACATGTATCTATCTATCTATCTATCTACATGTATCTATCTATCTTTTTTTTTGGGGGGGGGTCATATTTTCTATCTATACATACATGTATATATATTTTTTTGGGGGTGGGGGTCATATTCAGGTTATTACTCATTGACTGTACTCCTCAGTGTACAGAAAAAAAGCACCTTGAATCCCACTGAAATCTAAAAATTACCACTTTTAATTTGATTTAAGAGGTCTGCAAGTAATCAACACTTCAGGCTTGGATTACAAACTATTAAGCAGTGGATGGCAGTTCCAAATAGATAGGAAATCACCAAATTCATGACAGTATAATCCCCAAACTCAATGTCTGGATTAGGGAAATACATTCTTGGAAGAATTCCAGGGGTTATGTTTATCATTTTCACTGCAGAACTTTTAACATGAAGAACAAGAAGTAGATTTGCTCTACAGCTTTACAAGTCTGCATTACACATTGTGCAAGGGCATATTACACTTTTGCTTTTATAGCGATTTCCATTTTCCCAGACTGAAGGTTTTAGGGGGAGGGAGGTTGGCACTAAAAGAGAAAGACAATTTCTTTCAACCAGCACAGGTACTACAATGTATTATTTTCAATGTACTGATACTGTTGGATACACGTAAGTAAAGATGCATGTATTTACGCAAATGGCAATCATGATGCAGTATAAAGCTTTTAAAGGACAAGTCCACCCCAACAAAAACTTCAACAAGCACAATGCTGAAGATTTCATCAAACTCGGATGTAAAATAAGTTATGACATATCAAAGTTTCGCTTATTTTTAACAAAATAGTTATATGAACGAGCCAGTTACATCCAAATGAGAGAGTTGATGGTGGCACTCACTCACTATTTCTTTTGTTTTTTATTGTTTGAATTATACAATATTTCAATTTTTACGAATTTGACGATTGGGACCTCCTTGCCTGAAGCACAAAATGTTAAAATAATGGAATTCCACGTGTTCAGGGAGGAATGAAACTTCATTTCACATGGCAATGACGAGAAAATAAAAATATTTCATATTTCAAACAATAAAAAACAAAAGAAATAGTGAGTGAATGACATCTTCGACTCTCTCATTTGGATGTGGCTGGCTCGTTCATAACTGTTTTTGTGAAATGAAGCGAAACTTTGAAATGTCATAACTTTCTAATTTTTCATCCGATTTTGATGAAATTTTCAATGTTATGCTTGTTGAATTTTTCTCTTTTTATTCAAATCAAGATTTGTTGGGGTGGACTTGTCCTTTAAGAAAGAAAATATAACCACTTGTTACACATGTGAACAAGAAAAAAATAATACAGAAACTCTTGACAGGATGTCCCATATTAAAACAAAGATAGAAAGAAGCTTTATAAAGTATTAAATAAATTCCTGATATACATGTACAATACAACCCCTCTACCTGATATTGGTGATGTTCAATGGAAAGAGCTATTCAAGTTGAGTTCTTATCATAAAAAAGAGAACCTTTTAATAATGCCACTTGGAAGTGACTCGATAATACTGGTAAAAGTCCAAAAGTAAAGTGTTGTAGAAAATTTCTGATTAATTTCATGGAAGCCTACGAGGTAAAATGACAGGGATTACTATAGATTACATGCATTAAAGGATGCTAATCTAAACCATCAATTGTCCTTCCAATCTTTATAGCTCTAAATATTTTTCCCAGGGTACATTAAAAAAAAACCCATGAAAATTGATCCACACACTTGGTAAACATAAGCTCAATGTGTTAAGCTCCAGTGAACCGAGTGGCATCATTTGGAAATATCCCAGTTCTGTCAAAGCCCTGGGGAGCATTCCATGGAAAAAAGAGTGTGAATTTCAGTGATAATTTCAATGTAAGCTACTGAAATCCTTGCATCTGAATGGCTCAGAGCAAATTCATCAGTGAAAATCACTGAAAAGATGCTTCATAAAAGTAACCCCTAATTGTCTAATGTACATGTACATAAAGTATTCAAATGAAATAATATAACTGAACTGGCCATCTTTTTTATAAAGCTTTAAGAAATCAGTATCTGTCATCAATATAGCATGCAAAAGGAATACTTTGAGAGTATTTTGTAACAAAGGGAAAAAATACCAAGATTCATAATGGGGGCCTTTTCTTTTCCTTTTGTTCAACGGAAGTTTAGGGATCCCTTCTAAAAGTACAACTTAAAAAGACATCTTTCATTTTAAAGAGAAGCTGAGTGAATTTAATACGCAAACTGATTAACAATACATGACATTCAAAAGACAAACCATTTGTTTAATTCAGCCACATACCTGGAAGATACATCCAATACACATTAAAAAGGGTCTCCAAAATGCATGTATGCCTTATACCCCTTTCATAAACCCAATTACTATGAATTAGGCGGCTAATAGCAGCATAATTTGGTCGTAAAATTGGAGGAGGACAAGAGTTATCCGCATTTCTCTGATGCTGCTATTATCCGCATAATAGCGCCTTGAGCATCTCTTAGAGATGGATATGTTGCGCTTTATAAATATTGTTATTATTATCGGGATAAGATTTTGAGTTTATGAACGCATTTCCAAATAATGCGGATAATTGCCATGGTGCGGTCACAAGGTCACCCTTTTCCAACACAACCGCATCGGAGGGGGCGTGTCCAGTTATCATGGCGATTATCCGCCTTTTTCAGGACGGGCGCTCGTAAAAATAATGCGGCATATTTTCGGAGTTTATGAACGCAATTTTTATTGAATTATCTGCATTACTCTTAGGCGGCTAATTGGAGGATAGGTTTATGAAAAGGGTATTAGTTTTCTGCTCTATTAGAACAGGCATGTTTACATTCAACCAAATTTTGTGTGGACAATTGGAAGAACAAATCTTCACGTTGAGTGTGTTCACTAAGCACATCCACATCACTACGCATCAATTCATAAAATACATGGAGGTAGAAACGCCCCCAAAATGAAAAAAACAAAAACACTTTAGCTGATGCGAATCATGCATGTCGAAATGATCATTGAAATGAAGATGAACAAAATAAATGTTGTAGTCTCTTCACAAGCAATCTCTGCAAAATGAAGGTCAGGCACGATAAATTATAAACAAAATATTTTGTTTCAGTTGGGTACTGTGAAGTTTAAACTTTAACCTCAAGAAGTTTACCTTCCCTTTAAATATCTCTATAAAATGAAGGTGAAAAACTTGAGGTTGAAAAGATAAACATACCTGAGTTTTCTAGGTTGACCATTGTACAGGAGTCAATGAGATCCTTCTCGACGAATGCACGGAAGTCTGCAGGGAACACCAGTAGATCAGGCAAGATGAAGGTGAATCTTGGTGTGTCTACAAGTTGATAGTTGTGGCTCTCTTCGTCATCTTTCACCCTCTGACGACTGGTTATCACCAGTCTGGAGTTGGCTGCTGAAAGACCTCTTGTCAGTCTCTTGGTACCTGGTGGAAGGAATGGAAGAAATAATGTCTATGTTCACAAGGTTTAGAATAGACCAGTTCGTAGTTACTTCATGGACAATTTTGGTCAAATGACCTTTCATTTCTTTCATTATGATAGGCAGATTTCAAAGCAAGATATTATGTAAGCTTGCCCTACATAGCAGGATGAAGAAATTGAATAGACCAGGTGACTAGAATAGCACACCAGTGAACACTTTATGAAGGTATTTGTTGCATTCCTACTTTGAATGCATAAGCATGTTGCACAATGTACTTGGCAAACTGTGAAATACCAGTCGTTCGTGGACGCATTGTTGCTTTATTTGTGGATGTAAATGAATACCACTATTCAAACGAATATACGAATAATCAAAACATCAAAGTTGATGCTTATCTCATTAGATTTTAAACCACCATGTCAGTTTAGTACAAATGACCTTCCTCTGATCATGCGTAGAATCTTTTGATCATGTGCAGAAAGGAACTACGAACTGGCTTATTAGAAAGCCCGATGAAGGGAAAGTTCAAGGTGCCTCCCTTTGTCATCAATCATACCTGGTGCCTGACTACTGATTGTCTTTGTACCTTATAATGCTTGTTGCCTGCATGTATAACAGTGCAGTCTAATCCAGTTAAGGTCATGGGCAATTTGTGACATGAATAGGTCATTCCCTGTACATGGTGGCTAAATACACATACATGTACCTTTAATACAAACAAGTATAAAGTGTCAAAATCTAGTTAACAGAGGGCAGACACACACTGCATTTAATATTTGCAGGCTACATTTGAGTTTGTCTAGCCAGTCCAACAATAAAGGATACGAGAGTTCTTTTTTTTTAGACAGATAAACATTGATTCCATCCAGAATTCAAACAATGCAAGTGACCTCATTAACTAAAAGAAAAAAAACCAGGTGACTAAAAACAAAGAGAAAAGGAACTTACCCGGTGACTTTGGAGGATCTCTCAGCTGAGGATGCTGCAAGGCATTTGGAGATGAGGAACCCCCATTATGTGAAATGGAATCATCTCCTCTCCCATTTATTTTTGGGGAGGCCCTGTTGGGAACAGGCTGTGTCATTTGCCCATTTGGGGGAGAATTTCTCTTAGGAGAACCTTTCTGTGGAGGATTTCTCTGGGGCGAGCTGGGCTTCTGGGCGGGCTTTGGGCTGGTCTTCGGGGGAATTTGGTTTGAAGGGTTTTCTTTGGGAGAGATTTTCTTTGGAGCTGCCTGTCTTTGAGCAGACAGCCGTCTCTGGCCTTGGAGTTCTTGGAAGTCTCTTACTGCAGCATCAAAATTCCAATTTGTACCTTTATTTGTAAGAAAAAAGGGTTTGAATAAAGAGGAAATGGCACATGAACAAAAAATAATTATGAATTACAAAGGAAACTAAGTCTGTGAAGGCACAAAACAGACTCTCTTCATGAACTTTATATGAACTTCATGTCCATGACCTCGATTTCTACCACAGCACTGCGTCTTTAGAAAAGCATCCACCTAACCAATAACGAACAATACCTCCATTTCCCCTCTAAACAACTCGGCAAATGAGCCAACAACACACTTCAAAATTTCTAATCTCCATTTCAATGCCAAAAGAATTCTGGCTTCATTACCTGCTGCACCCTTTATCAAATAAAACCATAATAGAGAGTACTGGACGAGACATTCCTCATACCTAATTAAGTGCACATGTACAGTACATCTGTCTCTCTGCTGCACAGATTTGGCAGTACAACAAGCAAAGTGCATTTAAATATCTACATGTACATATAAATAAAACTACTTTATAAATTCAAGATTTACATACATGTACAGGAATGCATCTTACCTTCTAGAAGATCATGAGCAAATCCAAGATCAAGTTGGGTCATCTTCATGAACCGAGATAACATCACATGTTTATCCCTCTCCTCCATTTCTATGACGTATCCTACACAGGGCAGGTCAGGGCAAGGAGAATCAGTGTTTGAGGATATCTTTTGGGCAATTCTCCAAGGTACCCTTAATCATATCCCACTGGATTTTACTTTGTGACTTTCAGCAATAACGGCATTCAAGATTTATGAAGGGTACTACAAGTAGGTCGAGATTGTAGAGTAATGAAGTGCTGATTCACCCTCCTCAGACACTGGTGAAATCCGATCCAAAATCCTGGAAGGGTGTTCGCCGGCATGTGCAGTCGTCGAGCGTCTGATGCGATAATGAGCTTCCGTCTTCACATGTGACACGCTTTTGTTTTTAGACCATGCTCTAGCTGCAGGTCACTTGGGTTTGAACATGTAGCTGTACTATCGATATTCAAAATCAGTGAACTTCCTTTTCTGTGAAGTAACAAGGTTGTGGCATTGTCGTTATCAGGTTTGCTGCCTTGCTTTATGGATGTAGCATCTGATCTCATTGGGGTCAGTGATTACGTCAGGAGAAAATCGCCACTTTGACCTGTGCACAGATAAGAGTGAAAGAGAGAGAGAATGAGATACAGTATAAAGAGATAGGTAGATAGAGAGTGAGATAGAGAGGCAGAAGAAAAGGAGAGAGAGACAGGGGATCAAAGAGAAATGTTAAGTCAGTTAGATTGACCAAAGAATAATGCATTTAATGCCTGTCTGTCGACTCTGCAAAGACTTGAAAACAAACTTCCAACATCATAAAACGTTAAAACAGCAGTCCTCAGCATTAATACACCTGGGTCATTACAAACCATAATATGCAAGATTATATGTCCCATTCATATTTCAATTTGTCTAATTCAAATCTTGACATACATGGAGCAGTGTAGGCTTGTATCAACAGCGATGTCGTATTATCCAATGTATAGAGTAGCAGGGCAGCAAAAAAATGCTTTCTTCAATTAAGTTAATTTAATCAGAGTGGGAGTTCATGCAAGGCTTTTCTTCTGATGTAAATGTCAATAAAGTCACTCTGCATCGGATATACACAGCTCAGCCGTTCATGCATGCATTGCATTGTGCCAAAGTAAAGTTCAAAACCTCTTCATAAAGAAGAAATGAAAAACAACAGCAAAAGTAGGATGCAGATATCCAAGCAAGCAAAAGAAGAACACTCCATGTACCTGATGAAGGAGGACAATTTGTGAAATAGCCAACCAACTTTCAGTATGAAGGGCCTACATGTTGAGGTCTGTAAAAAGCATTTTAACAAGGAAGAGATTAGGAAATGAATACTTCTTGCAGTAAATTACTCATACAGTAGTTCTTTATTTTGACCGGGAATGATACATTTATATTTTAGGTGAAACAGGGTTCAAAAGTTCTTGTGACAGTTTCACATTAAATCTGTTTGTACATGTACATGTATGTAAATTATGCACAACCTGACACATGACTGGTGCCCCATTCTTATGCTACATGTATACGGTATAAGTTTACACAAATATTTATATTATTTCTACAAACTGAATGTCCTTTAAACTTATTTTTCATTTAATTCTGACATAAATCTGTATTCACATGCTTGATGTTAACTAGAATATTGCACTTCATTGGCATTCAATGGGAATAAAAAAAGATTCTGATTTGGCACCGGGTTACATGAACAAGTCACTAGTTTTGTGTTGTGTAGTGCAGACTCATGGTGCAGAGCATAAACAGCTTTGATAATTTTCAAATAATGGCTCAAAAGTTTGATGAAAGGTAGAGAACAGAGTGGACAGAAACAATTGTGTCACAAAATACAGAGAAATGATAGCTATACTCCCTCCACATCAGCAACATACAATGTACATTCATGTACCTCACTCTGCACACAACAGGACTCAGAGATCTATAGCAATCAATCACAGTATTCCAATGCCTACTACATGTACATGCACTTATTTTTAAAGGTCAAGTCCACCCTAGAAAAATGTTGATTTGAATAAATGAGAAAAATCAAACTAGCATAACTCCAAAAATTTCATCAAAATTGGATGCAAAGTATGAAAGTTATGGCATTAAACGTTTCACTTATTTTCAATTCAATTCAAATTGAATTGAATTAAATTGCTCATTTTCACAAAACAGTGATATGCACAACTCAGTGACATGCACATGAGACAGTTGATGATGTCCATCACTCACTATTCATTTTTTACAGATTTGACAATGAGGACCAACTTGACTGAACCATGTAGTATTAAACAATGCTAAATTCCATATGTTCAGGGAGGAATTAATCTGTTTCACTTGTCAATGAGAAATTAGAATATTTCATATAATAAAATAGAAAAGAAATAGTGAGCGATGACATCATCAGTCTCCTCATTTGCATAGCAACCAGGATGTGCATATACACTGTACACATACTGTTTTGTGAAATTAAGCAAAACTTTATAACTTTCTTATTTTACATCTGTTTTTGATGAAATTTTCAGTGTTATGCTTGTTGGATTTTTCTCTTTTATTCAAATCGACTTTTTGTTGGGTGGACTTGTCCTTTAACCAACAATGCTTTTCCCCCCAACATTTCTACCTGTTACATTTCTGTATATTATGGGGTCCAAATCCGTTATCTAATGAGGCCTTCAGAATTCAGATCTACTGTATGGAAATTAATGAACTTTGTAGTTTGTACATGTATGTACAATGATTCTAATCTAGAATAAAATTCTAATCTAGAATAAAATTCTGAACCTTCTCCTCCTTTTGCAAATTAACATACCTAATGCAGACTTACATTAGTACGTACATGTACATGTACATTTAGGCCAACAGGTGTATGTGTACATTTACAATATAAATGAATAATAAGACCCAGGTTACAAATTTCAATCCATACAAAATACAGTACAGTGTAGGTACATACTTACACTGTGTCATCAAATTTGAAGAGTCAAAATTCATGTTCCTCACCTTCATACAGACGTGTACGCAAATACATGTATTACTCAGACACATTCTCAAAAAACAGTACATACCAATAAAATGGACTTCAACCATGGCTTTAATACTGACTGACATGTTACAGTGGATAATTGCTGTTTGATGACATTCCTCTTGCAGTGTTGGAATCTTGAGCAATTGAATTTATTGTCAATAGAGACAACAGCAAAATATATATAAACAGAAAACAGCAACTCTGATCCAAAATGAGGAACTCTCAGAGAGCTGAAGGCATGCAAACATTTCACGCACAATAGAAAAATGAATATTCTCACACTTGGTCGAGTCGAAGGAATTATTCTTTTTCATCATGACCGCAAGAATTTTACATCATACAATAGACAGTCAGGGCATGGTTCAATGGTTGAGTGTAAAAAGGAAAGATGCATAAAATGTTGGGATGGATTTTTTCTCATACATGTACATGTACACTGTAAATTATACAAGGCATGGTTCAATGTTGACGTGTAGTACAAAAGTACGATTCAATCATTCAACCGAAAATTGCAAAGGAATTGCAAAGTTGAATTCAAACATGTACAAAATTACTACATGTAAGAGTTCTTTATAGGAAACACATCAAGATGCCATTTCCTATGATTCAGAAACTTTTAATATGAAACTTATGGAGCGATGACGTACCCGTTGGGTATTTCTACAATATTCAAACAATGGACACTGAACAAAATCAACATGTTACAAAATCTTGTAAGCTACTTTAATAAAGCAATATTTAAAGAGCTCTTTAATTATCTACATGTACAGTACATTCAAGAAGAGGGAGAGCGTTGCCTAATAATATCATTTCATTCATTGAAAAAAAAGGATAACTATAAATGAAGTGTTCAATTATTTTCATTGAATGCACAAATATCAAATGATTTAATCATATACATGAAAGTACATGTAGGCCTATGAATCAGTTACACGTACATGTACTCAAAATGTAAAGTATTTTTCAACCCCCCAAAAAAACTTTCATGAGAGTTCTTTTTCGTTTGATTCCATGTCACCTCTGACGGACTGCACAAGTTTGCATATTTGTACCCATTTCCTTATTTCCAAAATGTGAGACCTTTGAGAGAGGGAGACAGAGAGAAAGAGACAGACAGATGAGTGAAAGAGAGCAAGAAAAGGAGAAAAAATGATGAGAGGGAGAGCATACACAACCAACTGTTGTTGAATATAAAGTAATATTGTCTGAAATTGTCATTTGTAAGCCCATACCATGTGACCTATATAAGTCAACAAGCTACCATCAAACTTCATAACTATTGTAGTTCAAGGGCGTTCACCATAATGCAGTACATGTACATGCCCTTCACCCAACCAATGGGCAATATACATAGAAAGAAGTGATTTATATAATTTTCAGTACAAATGACAGTGTGCAGGCCTACATTACATGTACATGTGTACATGTCCATTGAATAGCTTTATTTCTGGATTTTTTTGCATAGTAGAGGATAAAAATCCTGTCAAAACTTAGTCTCATTAATATAATTCTTCCATGCTAATTTCACAAAAACTGATGACTTTAAAAGGCCCTTCAAAAATGATGCATGTTTCAAAGTTTATGATCAGTAGCAATAGTGCTTTAGCACGGCTACACACTAATTAAACCCTATTTTTCTACTGGTCAAACCTGTTCATTTCGGACTGGTAGCCCAGTTTGTAAATTTTCTACTGGACTGAACCTACATGTAAGATTTACTGGTCCCCCAAAATGAATAATAAAACGGATAAGACTTGAGTTTTTTTGCAGTATTTTACTGCTTTTATTGCCCCCCCCCCCATAAAAATATGTGCAACAGTACACACAAACTACATAATTCATGAGAGCCATGATTTCTCAATTTTGGATCGAGAGCCAGTTTTTAAGATGCCAGAGCCATTTTTATAATTTACAAAAGAGGAGAAAATTTCATTTGCATCAGTTTGATATATTTTTTACTGGTCATGTTGGACCACTACATACATGTAAATCTGGCTATTTCTTAAAAGTTACTGGACCGACAGCAATTTTTACTGGTCTGGGACCGTTGGAACAGTGCCAGAGTTGCGTGCTGGCTTTTTAGATATCAAATGAAAATTAATTATGTTAGATCCAAAATATAGATGTTTGTTTGAGCAAAACTTGTAAAGAAATGGCTACAATACATCATGTAGACACTACTATTAAAGTTAAAACAAATTTGAGTCTGGTACATGTGCATGGTACATGAATCATGCAAATAAAAGTGTGATCAGTCTGTACATACATATTGAGCTGATTGTGACTGTTGATGATTCAAAGTCATCAAAATGGAGCTATCGAATAGTGAATGTTTTCTAGGAATTGGACATTATGAAACCACTTTTAATCCGGTTCATGCCATTATTGCTTCCACTACTCATTATGACCTTTAAAAGCTTTGATAATTTATCTAGAGGTGATCTGTTTTATCTTTGTTTTTTTTAAGTCTAGTTTATGGTCAGTTATTTGTTATTGTTTACTAATTAGATAGAGCTCTGCCTACATGCCATGAAACATCCACAATAAGCACCCAATATCAAAATGCCATCATCATTTTTCATATTGTCGTTATTATTTGAATATCCATTGATGCATATAAATTTTACTAAAACTAAAATACTTGTTGTGTGAAAGGTGGGCTTTATTTCTTCAATATGATGTTAAAATTTCTTAAGTAAAAAAAATCACATTGATTACTTGATATTTGGTAATCAATGTTATTTTTTACTTTAGACATTTTAACATCAAATTGAAGCAATGAAACCCACCTTTCACACAAGTATTTTAGTTTTAATAGTAAGAACTGCATGCGACAATGGATATTCAAATATTTGAAAAATAATACTGTAGATGTTTCAAGGCAGAGCTCTGTTTAATCAGTAAACGATAACAAATCTCTTCATACATGTATGATACTGTAAAGAAAAACTGACCATAAGGACCCAAGTTCATAGTTCATACATGTAGTAACAGTGATAACAGTAACTTTACAGTTTTCACAAAATTACTCATTTAATGTTAAAGATGATCATTTGCTACACTTCTGTATAAAGGTATTTTTAATGTACAAAGGATATTGTGGTCCAATAATTCATACCGGTAATCAGATCTTTAATTCTTTACCAATTGTTAGACAGTCTTTGACAGTACCAGACATTATTATTTTTTTTTTTTTTTGGGGGGGATAAGACATTTCAAGTTAAACAGCTGTATGATCAGAAACTAAAAATGAAAGCCCCATTAGATAAGTTTTCATGAGCAAAATTCTATACTGATAGTGAGGTACCATAGACCCTTCCAGGACAATTTAAATACAAAATATCCACTGTACCTTGGAACATGGGTTAAGGCGACTGCACACCTTGTGAATGGTCCATGATCAAATTTTGTAACAATCGCATTTTGCTTATTTTCTGGAAATTTGAGTGAAAAGTACCTTTTTATTACAGGTCAGATTAGCTGAAAGAATACAAGCCTTTCTTTTGGAGTAAAGGCAGAATAAGTTAAAAATGGTAGCCAATCTACGCTATGACGTCATTACAACTTGATATTGAATTTGCTTTATGTATTCTAATAAGGATTATATAGCATAGTCAATAATACAGGTATTCGTACGGTGATTTAGAACATTACACAGTTAAAGCCTGTGTATAGCTTTGGTAAAGGGTCAATAATGTGATTGATAAACGAATATAATCTAATATGACAGTCTTACTGAAGCGTAGAGACCGTTAGATATTTTTCCAACTGCACTTCTCTGAGAAAATTTCAAATATTCAAATCTTGGATATATATAGCGCCCTCTCTCGGCGATGCTTGTTTTAAATTAAAAAAATGGGCATTCAAGCACTTATCTTATAAATTTAGTGATTAGATATCCAAAAGTTACAGACAAAGAACATACATGTATCTTGAAAGTTTCAGCCCATTCCATGATTTGGAATAGGATTTAATTGAAAGACAAAAACACACAGATATTTTAATTTGATCGGGTGACCCGATCAAGTTAAATTTCCATGTAAAATCGCAAAATTTATCCTGTAAAACACATTTTCATTTCATATCCTCCACATCATAACTGTTATAGGGCATATCCATTCATATTAGCTAGCAATGAATTGGAATAGTGATAGGTGCATTTTGGTGGATTTACCAAAACTATCCACAAGCTTTAAGATATTCCAAGGGTCAATCAAATTCTACTGTTTTATTCCAAAATCGGGCCGTAGACCAATCGTAAGGTATGCGGTTAAGACATATATATTAAGACCAAATTATTGATCAATTCAAGATGCAAATGAGGGCCTTTCTTTACTGAAAAATTAAGATCTCTCTTCAAGCGTTTAAGCGTGGGACGAAAAGGGCATTTTCTAGCAAAGCCAGTAGACAGTACACACAGAGTGAAGCAGAGATGCCAAGTTCAAAAAAATGTTATGCGTGAGATTTTCATGACTTGGCGTCTCTGCGCGCGCAGCCAGTACTTACACTTGTACGTACGTTGCGAAAAGGCGCGCGAGATATGGGCTTCATCATGATATCGATCCATACTACAAAACCATGCGATGCACGCACGCGATTCATCGTATCACGTACTAGCTGTGCGCTGACTGCACTCTCGATTCGTCTCGCGTGCATGCCCGGCTAGACGCGAAGGCGGTCGATCAGTCGTATAATCTAGCAAATAATGCTTCTTTTTCTCAATTTTTTCTGTCGGGTCCCGATGCGTGAGAAAAATGGGTGCTATGCGTGAGATCGTGAGACGCACCCTGAATGCGTGAGTCTCACGCACATTGCGTGAGACTTGGTAGCTCTGGTGAAGTCATAATGTTTTTGTTTGATTAGGACACCTTATGCCCATATTAACATTCCTTCTTATCTTTCAAAGTTCATCAAAGTCTGTCTTGGAACCTTGAGCAAATATTTACACACATGTACATTTATGTGCAAGTACATTTTTACAAACTTGGATGCCTCGAATTATGTTGCATGCCTGTCTTATTTGCAAGTTACCCTACACAGTTTCTATTTCTAGTCATGATTATACGAGGGTGAACTGTGCAGATGACAGAAACAAATGCTACCAAATTGCTTTAAAATTAAAGACAAGTGGTACGGACGTTGAAGATGGCAAATTCATACTAAATTTACTGGTCATTCAAAACACAAAATACAATGCACAGGTACAGGGTAATCATAGAATAAATTTGAAAATGAAAACCACTTGTAAAAAAATAAAATAAAAGGGTTTAATAAAGGGAAAGTCCACCCTCACATCCATTTGGTTAATACATGTATAATGAAAGCATAAAAAATAGAGATGTATACAATTTTCGATGGAGGTTTTAGGGAAAAAATCATCAAAGAAAAAGCAGGAATAAATCTTTGTTTTTTAGAATTGATTTTTGTGGCATCACATGTGTCATCTTCCCTACAATGTATAATAGAAATTCAATAAATTCTTTCTTTTTTCAATGTGTATGACTAAGAATTAATGAGTCTCATACATGTCCATGTATCTACATGTATGTTCAATGAAGAAAAATAGAATTTGTAAAACCAATCTGATTCAAGTGTTAGGGTGCTTGTTTTCACAAAAATATCACAGCCCCACATTTGACACTACACTACAAAATAATGTTGCCCACTAAATGTGTGTACAGAACATGTATGAACATTGAATGGAGATTTTGTTGGAAACTAAAAGATGTAGCATTAATCTCCAAAAGGAAATGCAGACTAATCCAAAGTGACACATTTCCAACCAACATGAAAATTAAAGGGGTAGCATTCCCTCAAAAGGTTGAACACCAGCAAAAGCTGAAAAATGCCTTTCATGGTGTCGTTGAGTTGTGATTTGTCTATGCATGTAGGAGCTGCTTAGAACGTGAGCACTGACAATAAATAATGAAGTACACCAAGGCCAATCCTGCATGGAGCTACATGTACAAGTTTGATCTCAGGCACAGGTCTTTGAACTAAGCATTTTATCTTCTTTGTTTTTTTTCATAGATGCTCAAGTAGAAATTATTTTAGAACCAATTTTTACAAGTGCTACATGTATAATAAAAACAAAAATCAACGCTTCCCCCGCCCCTTCTCAGCTCAGCATGACTGAAAAAGTGTACAAATTATGTGTATAGATTTAAAGGTATTTAAGAGAAACCCATGGTGTAAAGAATGATGAATGTCACAAAAACATGTTTTTTTTACGTAAGATAAAGTGGGCAACCACAAATGACAAACAAGTACATCCCTAGGCTGAAAAATGAGTCATTTCCCTGCCTTGCTAATTGAGTATCACCTAGTAGAAGGAAGGTCCCATTTCAGAGGTAATGGTTCCAAATATAACCTTTGATTCATGGTGTTACAAACAAAAGATTATCAAATACATGAAAAGAATAAACACTAGATGTATACAAAGACATGTATGTGAATGTAGATGTAAAAAAAAATACATAGCCAGCTTTCGTTTCTGAGAAATAGAGGACTGAACTTTACCTAATTTGTACACATTTTCAGTCATGCTAAGCTGGGAAGGGGGAAGGGGGGGGGGTGCCGGGAATCATTGATTTTGTTTTCATACAGTACATGTATGCCGCAATTGCACAAATTGGTTCTAGAATAATTTCTACTACAAGAGCTGTTGCTCTTGTTGCTCATTTAGATGGGTGTAATACACATGTAGCTCAATAACAACAATCATCAACAATTTGTATAAAACAATTTAATATTTTGTCAAAAGAGACATGAGTTGATCTGCACTCTGCACACCAATCAATTTTTTTTTAATAGCACACACTATTAACAACCCAGCACAAAATATTCTGCCCAAAGATGCACAGACAAACTAACAAAATCAATTCATATTTTTTTCAAAAGTATAAAAGATGAATTATCACACAATACATGTATATATGCCATATGCCTACTTTAGTACATGATGATTATGGTGTCTTTTGGCAGATAATGATCCTGCCCCATGTTTACAAAGTGTTCCTTCTGAGTCGAAAGAGAAAATACAAACATATCATTTGGTACATTTTTTTTTTATTTTATGGTCAAATTATTTACAAAATGGCAAAATTACGGTTTTGACTCAGCCCTAACCAGAAGTTTCACAAAATGAAAATGTCATTTAATACAGTTCAACAATAATAATATATAATTAAAATCTGGTTTGGATCCAAGTACAAAAAAAAGCTGGACACAAGACACCAGCTTTAGAAATACTCTCAACAATAGAGAATTTTGCCCAGAGTACAGCCAAGATCAATTAGATCACCTCCGAAAACCTTAAAACACCTTTCTTTCAAGCAACTATTTCCTTCAGAATACTACAATTGAAACAATTTCTAAACAATATCTACTATGTCATTGGATAATACTTCCTCACATACAATATACAATGTGTACATGTAGTGCCTACAGTACACCTGGAGACATATTTGTACGTTATGTATTTAAAGATACAGCTACATGTACATGTAATGAAGAATTAACATTCAATTCAAAAACTTATCGAGATCATCCTGAATGATAGTTAGGATAAGTCAGTCAGATTACCAACATGTACCAATATGATTATAAGAAAAGCACCAAGATGAAAACAAAATGATCTTTCAAATATGATCAAAAACTAAAAAAAATATATCTTGAGGGTTTAATATTGATTAAATAACGTGAAATACGTGTAAGAGTTTTTCATATAAACTTGTTTTATTTTGCAGGAAATTAATATTTTGTTTTCACCAATCGCATGAAGCGGAGGCCTGAGGGCCAAGTCTGATCACATATGACAATGTGATCAGATTTGCTATTTGTATGTGACAACTTTTCTTAATATTTTTCATGACTGTTTACATGTATTCATAAGTATTTTGTTTAATCTAGACACAAACAAGATGCAACATAGAGCAATGGTTCCTGAATCACAATGTTTTTAAAGGGATGAAAATTCAAATTGAATAAACACTACTTTTAATACAAATTTCTTTTGATCAATTTAGTAGTACTTTTTTCAAAATTATTCATTTTCACAATAATTACGAGTGACATTAAGAGAGAAATAACGAGCAGACCCTTGTAACCAGACCCTAGGGACAAAATATTTGAAAGCTCTAAACTCTAAAGGCAGACTTACTATTATCATTATTATTATTTTTTCAGAATTAGCTCTGATAGAGCTAATTTTGAAGTGTTGCATTGTAGTGCGGTGCATTGCAGCATGCTAATGCAACCCTTCCAGATAAGCCCCCCCCCCCATTCTTTCAAAGTGTTATTGAGATTAGAGTGGTGCGTTAAAGCAACCTCATGACTTTTTTTCGAGAAAACAGAGGGGGGTGCTATAAACAGCGCATTCATCTTCATCATATTGAAGCAGTTACATGTACTCTGGAACTGGAAGGAGAAAAAAAATTACCATCTGAGTGTGATTTTTCCATGGTCAGCACCCAATTTTCTGCTTACCCCCCTCCCCTCTTCAAATCCATTCTATAGCTTCTGCTACAAGATATTTGGCCATGCATTTTGATTTTTGAATTTGGTCAGTATTAAATAGGTGGATTGTGACACATCTAACCAACAATTTTTGGTACATTCCTTTAATTTTCTCTGCTGATATACATGATATGATGTTGTATTTGGTGTCAAAATAAAGCCTATGATGAGAGCAGTACCCTCATACCAAAGAAATTTTAAAAATATGTTGTTTCCACTGTATTATTAGTGATCAATTAGCGACATGTGAAGGGTAGAGGATAATCAGGAGGAGCAAATTCTCCTAGGAATTAAAAAATGGCAAGTTTAAAGTTGTTGGGTACTTCTAAAGCATACAGGTGTACACCCTATAGATGCCATTTTAAAATTCAAGTGAATCCTCAGTTAATTTCCTATCAGAAAATGTATACTTTTATGTACATGTACATGGGTGAAGTATGTCAAAGGCACAGCTAGAACTAAATGAAAAAAGGGCACATTTTTCACGTCGCAAACACACACCACACAAAACCGGCCCAACTCAAAACACATGGTCTTTCAAAAAAAATTCTTCACTAATTTCATACTTTAATTCATCATTAACATGTAATAATTAATCTGAAATATTACATACAAATCAGGTTTTTTTACACAACACAACACTTCAAGATATTTAAGGCTAAGCCCTCCAAGAAGCTTAACTTTTAATCTTCAGACAGTCTTAAAGTTTAACTTGAACACCTCTGCTTTTTAATACCTGGAGTCAATTTGGCAAACTCAGTCATAACCATACAATACGGGCTAACTCTACTTTTAATCAGACTACAAATTTTGCCTCCATTTTTAATTATAAAAAAACAGAACTTTGAAAAAATCATTCAAGGCAAGACTCGAATCTGTGTTGCGTCAATGATCTTGACTGCAGAAAATCACGATTGAAAAAAAATGATAGTGCATAGACGGTATCACTTTAGTTTAATTTTTGCACCATACCAGATATGATTATTTACGAGTTTAGCCAGAGCTGAGCTGCATGAGGTGCAGTCTGATGGCGATGCGTGATTGCGTATGGCATTGGCTGCTGCCTGTACTACAGTGTTGGAACTTTAGACTCTACCAAAAGTTATTGTTATTCTGATTGAATATCTTTTTTTATCTATGAGACATAGATTTCTAATCTGACTAAAATAAACCTTATCATGTACTGTGTCTGCCGAATGGACACCAATATAGCTTGTCTTAACTCCTCTGGTCTGGCTACTTCATTTCATTCGCTTTTTTTCTGACACACAAACATGATTTAATCTATGCAGTGGGCGCATCATAAAAATCGCACGCGCTGGGAATTGGAATGGACTATCCGATTAGGCTACCATCAGTTTCAGGACGCAAGAAGTCAATCCGCCCAACTTCACTCGTCGTTCTTTTAATAACTGCTCAAAAACAACACATCAACAAACAAAACACAGCTGCACGTCAACCATCTGATATCACGGACAAATAGGATGATAAAAGAAAAGCTACACAAATAACTGCAAGATATAACAAGAAAAAGAACATACCAGCAACTTTCTGCCTTTCACCAACCGAGTGCAAAGTTGTTGGCTTCTTTCGGATATCAATTCGTGTCATGGATGCCAGATAGGTGGTACAGGTGCGCACCCGGTATACTAACTAGAACCGGTATAAACGGGGATACGAAGCACACGAAGAAGGATGAGGGCTCCCTAGGGTGGGGCTGATTCTAGAGGTCATATACATCCTTTCCATGATTATAAATGTGCAGTCCCATTTTAATGTCTGAATCCAAAAAAATTCTACGTAATCATTGTTCTTTAGTAAACATGGCTTAAACTGTCCAGTTTTCAGGTCGGGAATGCAGCTAGTGCTTCGGACTTGCATACTTTGACTGGTGAGATATATGCACTAGCGGTTTACGATTACATACAAGCCATGTACATGGAGACCCAGTCCTGTCCCCTGCATTCCGCTCATAACTTTTGGTGTTCAACTTTAAATAGATTACCCAAGAAAAGTTTTTAACACTTAAGAGAGTTTCATATCTTTTTATTTTCATAATCATTATTCATGTTATCTATTACTAGAAAACTATTTTTTTTTTACCTTTCGTTAGATTTATAATTTGTTTTTAATTTGAGGTAAAATGTAAATAATGATCTAAATCTTTTGTAAAGGCCAATAAAGTGAATTTTACTCGAGCATCCCTAAACCCTGGGGAACGTTTCATGAAAGTGATTTGTCTGACAAGTCCTGTTTTATCCGACAGTTAAACCCTAGCAACAGGGCTTCTCTGTCAATCAAAATCAAGGAAAGTTGTCAGATCTGACAAATTGTCGGACAAAAAAAAGCCGATCAAAATGAATTTTCATGTGATATCATTAATTCTCTCATTTACCATTTTTACAACCAATGGTGTGCATGTCACTGTTTTGTGAATATAAATGATTTTAAGCCATAGATTTATTTCACAACTTATTTTGATTAAATTTCAGTGTAAGAAATGTTTTAATTTTCCTTTCTCAATTGAATTGATAGACTATTTCCTCATTTGTGACCCTTTCTTTTACTTCTCTTAGTTCTTAATTTCTTCTATGTTTTGCTCTATTCTAAGCACCTTGAGCATTTTAATCAAAATGTAAAAGACGCTATATAAATCTATGTATTGTTATTATTATTTTATTACTTAATTCAAAATCTCTGGGTGTAAAATTGACCTTTGATAATCTAAGACATCATCATTGGAATCCGGGTGTAATTTCCAATGTGACACTTACAAACATGACAGCATAGATTATGAACAAAAACTGCAAAATATGGGTCCATCCACAAGTTTCGTATGTGTCAATTTTGAATGGATCCCTTGACCTCTAAATGTGCACAGTAAAAAGCAATTTACATTTTTTACAAAGCTGCTTACTACATGAAGTTTACAGTATTATTACTTGATGAGATAATTCCTCTTGCAGCTCCAAAAAGCTAAACTGTAATGAACTTTGCAATATGTCGGGAAAGATGCGTGTCATAGTGAAGATCTTTACAATAAAAGGAGAGTGCGATGCAGGGTGACCACATTTCACAAAATGAAATACGGGACAATCGACAAAAAAGATCAACAAAGAAGGCTACACAGTGTTACACCTGTGAACAATTATAAAGAATTGGAAGGGATCGAGGCCGTGAACGAAAGAATGAAGGAGAGAAAGAAAAGACGAAAGAAAAGAGATGAATTGAGAAGAAGAAAGAAAAAATTAAGGGGAAAATGAAGGAAAAATAAAAAAAAAGAATATAAAGAAAATTAGAATAAAAGGACGAAAGAAAGAATAAAAGAGAGAAAAAAGTTTCCGTCATTCTTTGAATTGAATAAAGAAAGAAAGGAATGGAAGAAAAATACATGTGTTAAGACAAAATAAAGGAGAGAAAGAAAAAAATAAGAAAAAGGAGGAGGAAAGAAAAAATGATGGAAAGAAAATTGTTTCCTTCATTCTTTAAAAGAAAGAAACAAACAAAGAAAGAAGGAAAACAGTAAGGGAGGAGGGAAGGAAGGAATTAAGGGAGGGGGAGAAAGAGTAAGGGAAAGGATGAGAAGGAAAACTAAAATAAAGAATGAAAGAAAGGAGGAAAGAGAGGGAGGAAGAATGAAGTGAGGAGGGAGTCAAAACATAATGGAAGAACAGAAAGAATTATAAGAAAAAGGAGAGGAAGGGACGGGGAGATGAAAAAGTTTAAAGAAAGAAACAATGAAGGAAATAAAAAGGGTCACCGGAATCCGAACCCCCGCTCTATATACCGTCTGAGATATCGCAATCGCGCCTCCTAACCATATGTTTACACGTGAATATGAAGAACACATTTGCTCTTCACTAAGGATGATCCGAACCATGTCAATCCATCCTCAGAATGAAATAGACCAATCGTGGAGTTACACTGCAAAAACTCCGGTGTTGATTTAACACCAGCCCGGAATCACACCAGAGAAGTATTGAAACATCACCAGTTTGGAATCAAAGCGATGCTGTTTTAATGCTAATTGGTGTTGACTGTAATTATAAACACATATCTGGTGTTAGACCAAAACGAAACTGGTGTTGTTTAACACTTCCCTGGTATGGACATATATAGATTCCCGGCTGGTGTTAAATCAACACCAGAGTTTTGGCAGTGTAGAGGCAGACTAATGGCAACATCAGGTCAGAATAATCAATATATTTGATTTAATGTATTCTTTTCTTCTGCATTCATAGCATTCGCATAATATATTTTTCATTACACAACAAATAGCATTTTGATAAACAATTTTTTTGGCATGAATCACAGAGAAAAAAAATGGACTAATCAAATGAAATGTTATTCTAAGCAAATATGACCTACACTCAAATAAATGAAGTTCCTGCAGCAGAGTCTCGAGAACACCTGTAATCTTACCAGATAGCGTAATCTTATAGCAAATTGGTATTTGGTGTATATGGAACCTCACAAATTTCCTTCAATAAAACACCCTTTCCCCTTTTTAAACAGTACCTGTAAAATTGCAGAAAATTCCTGTTTTTTGAATTTACAGAAAGATTCTGATATCGCTTTTTGCAAAATCTTCTTTCTTTTTTTGCTGTAAAATCAGGTTATTTTTTAACCGTGTATTTAGCCTACAATCAAAGCTGCAGAGATCAAATCTGCATTGCAATATACATGCCGGTACTGTTAGATGACCAATAGATTGACTTATTTTAAAATCAGTTTGACTGACATAATATTTATAACACTATATTATTCAAATCCTACACCCGATACCGTATCTTCACATGATCCCTTTATGATTATTTTCTTTCGATTTTGTTATAAATATACAAGTATATATTCTGTTTTGATTCCATTCACTGAATTGTCGTCAATATCCTCATGCAGGTTCCGTATCGGTAATTAGATTTGCCTAGTAATAATACGTTGTGGTTTCCTCACTGTTGAAATGAGGAAAGAAATGTTACATTTATGAAAAATATATCATGTTGTATTATATAAAAGAAAAGGGAGAGGAAGGGAGGGGGAGAAGAAAAAAGTTTAAAGAAAGAAAGAATGAAGGAAATAAAAAGGGAAATTTGATAAAGAAGACGGGTAATAAAAGGAGGAAAGAAAGAAAAATGAACACAGAGAGAGAAGGGGTCAGATAGGAAATAAAGATAGAACAAAAACAGGCAAGCAGGAAGGATAGAAGGATGAAGAATGATAGAAAATAAAGAGGAATCTGAGAACCCATAATATAATTATACAAATTTCCCGCCGATTTTGTGATTATTTTGGCATGTTTGGTGGAGAGAATCTGCTCCGATCCTACATGCCTAGCTTGCCACACAGTGGCAGGAGGCCAGTTCGTTTGCGATGTATTGGATTAGCAAGAAAATCACCGCAGAACTTGCAAAAGTTTATTTCGATTTTATTGTTGTCTCTGCTTCGTCATCTGTTGGTTATTTTGAAAACTCGTCACTTTTAAATACATTTTGTTCAATATTCTGAAATACGGGACAATTAGGCGTCCCGGGGAGGGTTTGTCGGGACGCCGGGACAAAGAAGCAAAATACGGGACAATCCCGGGAAATACGGGACGTCTGGTCACCCTGGTGCGATGTGCAAGTAACATGGATACACCTTAAAGAGCAAGAACAGTTTGATTAAACAAGTGTTTGGAATTCAAAACTACCATGTTTCATTTATTGAATATTGAATAACTGTTTAACTATAAAGTTCATTTAGTAAACACGTCCTAAACATTGTTGTACACTGTTAGAAAAAATAGAAGAAGTTCCTGCAGCAGAGTCTCGAGAACACCTTGAATAAAACACCCTTTTCCCCCTTTTTAAACAGACCTGTTCTGTTAAATTGCAGAAAAATTCTTGTTTTATGAATTTACAGAATGATTATTACGCAATTCGGTAAGATTACAGGTGTTCTCGAGACTCTGCTGCAGGAACTTCTTTTACAGTGTACAACATTTAAAACAGTGTTCATATTGTCACAATATCTTGTTTCTCTTCCATCGATGCCCATTGATGCTGCATACAAAGTGTTGCTGAACCAGCTGGGCCATGGTGACGTACGCGTCTAAACTAGGATTATGAATATTCATTAATCTCAGCGTTGGCGCACGTTCATTGGAGAAAAGTTTTTGTTACGTCACGATCGAGCTTGCAGTCACCGTGCAGTCGCGTAGCAACCTGAACTTTCCAGCTTTACATGAGCTAAAAGCACCGTAGAAGCGAAAACGTTGATTGAAACTCTTCGATGCTTTTTTATCACGTTTGTGGTAACATTTGTAATTCTACCGCTCAACATCTGCTTGCATGAAATTCACAGTGAGCAGGTGAGTTATTCATATATTTTCAAGAAATCTGTAAAGCCTTTTGAAAATAACAGAAGAAACCGTTATTCTGTATGTTGCCTAAACATGTAGATAGTTAGTCCTACTCATATTTTCCACTCCTTATCTTTATATGACAAAAAACTATCTTTTATATACTTTCATTTCACGACAATTATCGCATGAAGAAATATATATTTTCAATAACAACACTTTTGTTTAAATCACAAGTCATTATGGAGGCTTATATATGATAACTCAAAATCATTGTTGTATTAACACTTAACTTTTACTGGATCCATAAGAGATGATCAGGTATATTCACACAGTTTCACTTTGTTTTAGAATGAGTACCACATCGAATCATACCAACAGACTTCTTCCTCTATTAGCTGAGAAGCCAGTAAGGAATAGGGGCGATCTAGTTTACCCTCCTACTAAGAAATCACTGATGGCACGTCATGTGGATCAATTCAAGACCAAAAAAGTCCGAAATGAGGCAAGTAAGGTGTTATGTACTCTCATAAAGTTTGGCTGAAAATCACAAGATTGGTTCAAAAATCAACTTATCTCGGATTCGGAATGAGGATGCGGCGGGAGAGAATTATTGAGTGAAGAAAACTGAGAGCCAAAATATCATAGAGTGGATATAAGTAGAGAAAGAGCAAGCGAGAGAGGGGGAGGGAGTGAGAAGCAGACAGACGGGGAGAAAGAGAAAGAAGGGGGAGGGCAGGGAGAACGGAGAGATGGGGCGTAGTAATTCTTCCATTTTAAACAACAAAATCCTATTAAAAAAGCCTAATCACTTTATCTAAAGTGATTATAAAGTTACACATCAAATGTTAAATGCTGATTTATCAGGATTCAAGCAGAAAGGTTTGAACATGGCACCCTCTAAAGCAGGTCTCGTTGACAAAAATAATGACAAAAGTATTTTTGGGGGAAATGATAAAAAAAATAATAAATGAATATAAAAAGTCATCAAGATTTTTTTCTAAGTAATCACGGGGGGGGGGGGGGGGGGGGGAATTCAACTTGCCTTTTTCCTTATATTGGCGGCTCATCCGGGGGTTGCATGGACCGACCTGGGATTGGGCACCGATTTTCAGTACCAAACAGACTGAGACGCGATCATGAGGATTAGATATGTATTACGACATTGCATCAGTTGTGTTTGTGGAATGATATTTACACTAGAATTATTGACTCTTTTGGTAGATCGAATAAACAATTATTATTCATCTTGCGATAAAACATTTACCAAAATAGCAATTACTCGTGACCTTTTTGATGATCATTAACCTGTACAGTCTTTACAAACTTTTTGATCACACCCGAGCGAATTATTATTGTTTCAGTTAAAACAAAAGAGCATAATAGAATCACTCCCTACCCATTAGTCATGAAACCACAAAGGTTTTACCGTGAATTTGTCTCAAACTGCATGTACAGTATTTCAATATTCCAATGTAATTAAAGTGAATAACATTTGAACCGAGTTTGGGAAGTGAGACAAGGAATATTTCCCATATGCAATTATATCATTTTTTTTATGGAGATATGATTACATTAAAATTTTGATTTCTTTAGGACGTGCAAATAGTGCTGAAGTTTCTTCGGGAATCTTTTGATTTTGAGCCTTCTACCAGCCCGGCAGACACGGTCAGTAAACTGAGGTTTAGGATGGCCAGTGCAGATAATAAAATCAAAAGAATGAAGGAACAATTAAAGGTACAATAATATTAATGTCTATGTCCATATATCAAAAAAATTAGTTAAGCAATCTAGAGTAAAAATCGGTTTCATTATCAGTTTCTATAAAAAAAGACACATGAAAAATGAATTAATATGTAATTGAAATTGATTTAGTTTATTGTTCGTCTGTTTATAAACACTCTTTTCACCATTTGTTTACACTGGCAGATGAGAAAAGTAAGAACAAGGCTTCAAGTTTAATAGATATATGTTCAGTAAATCGTCGCACATTGAATATCACAGGAGATCATTAATTCGTTAAAGTAGAAGTATGGCTTGAAATGAAAAAAATTCTAAAGGTATTGAAAAAGCTTAAAAAGAAACAAAAGTAAAAAGTACCTTGAATTAAATCTATTTTCATAAACCATTGTCAAAATGGGAGAAAGAACAATTCTCAGAGAAGGGGGGGGGGGAGGGAGGGGGATGTGCATACATATGGGAGGGGGTGTTACTATTTCTGAGCATATGTGATTTAAATTTCCCCCCTACCGATAAAATAGGTGCAACTTGAATGTTAAGTGACATACAGAATAATATTGTCACACTTTGTGATTCAGTCGTTTCGTCATAATAAAAGAGAGCTTCAGATTTGTGATGCAACTTTTGTGTAGGTCCTGTTTAGAGAATAATAATGTTGATTTGAGCATTCAAGGAGTGGCAGTTTTATATCATTATTTGACTGGAAAGGCGACTTCACTACATAGACCTTGCGTTTTTATTTCATCCTAATCCTTCGATAAAGCGTGATATAACGTGAAAAACAATGTCACAATCTCCTTTATTCACATCTACCCTAGATGACAACTGATGAATGATCATTATGCTTGACTTTACTCGGAAATGGAGTGACGGTCCATATTACAAAAAAAGTATTCTTAATTTTCTTATCATCATCTTTCCAATTCAACCATTAAAATTATCCACAGACTTCTACTATCATCACTATAATCCCTTCATAAACACGATTCCTATCTTTATGTTTATCTGCATGCCCCAGACGATTTCAACTAACGTTCTACTTTTCTTTTAAGCTTAATTTTTTTCAATAAAAAACTTTCTTTCTCTCCTTTTCTCTTTTACATTCCCCTTGTTTTCTTCCACAACAATGTAACATTCTTACTCTCCAATCCTCCCCCTCTCTCTACGTGTAACTCTTTATTCCCTCTTTCCTCTTCCTTTCCCCCTCTCCCTTTCTCCCCTCTCGCTTCCTTTTCATTCCCTAACTCTTTCCCCGGAATCTTTCCCACAACTCTTCTCTGACTGCGTTCCCGTACTACCCTATGATTTCTGCACCTTCCTCTTTCGCCCCCTCCCGATCCTTTTGTTTTAAAGGACCATGATGTTCTCTTGTTTGACGTGCAAGAGGAACTAGGTCTAGGATCTGAGACCAACCCAGTTAGAACTGCAAAATCCTTCAGGAATTTCGTTCGAACCTCTAAAGAACGCGTCACTCGTCTCGAAAAGGACATAAAGGTGAAAATTTATGAGATTAATTATGTTATTATGCCGGGGCAGAGGGGATTCTCCACACTTTTCTTTATACTTGTACATATGAAAATGATCATTGGATTGTTATTTTGTTTCAAGGGATAATAGGAAATTATCACCATAATGATCCTAGGAAACGATACGCCTTAAAATGTGAAATTAGTTTTTTTTTAGTACAGATAGTATAATAATATAGATTATTTCAACGATTTGCGGCATATAGGTCGAAATAATACAAAACATGGTATCTGTAGCTTATATTTACTTGAAGAATACATTCGTATACTGGAATGGAAATAGGGTGAACAGGAGCCGTGGAAGCGCCCCCCCCCCCTCCGACAGTGAAAACCGTTCCGCGGCCCCTGGTGAATACTCCGAGTGGTTTTCGGGGGTGCGGTCCTATAAGCTCTGGAGTTTAAACGACCCACACATTAGGGAAGGGAGGAGGTAGGTGATAGATGGAGATTAAAAATAGTACATCAATTACCAATATTTGTTTTAAATCTCTTTTTTTATATTACAGAGTAATGAGATCCTCGTGAAGGCTTGCAAGGGACTGACGGGTGTGTCTGGTCCCCTTGCTCCCGATGGGTTAGCCGACCTAATCACATCCATCTGGAGCAAACAAAAACACGTCATATCACAGCTTAAGATCGAAATCCAGGTATATACATTTTGACGATATGAAAATATATAATCATCAATTTTCTTGATTTTGACTGTACAGAAACATACATCACGGAATATTCAGACCTGATTAAACCCTGTGACATTTAATGAGAAAGAAAGGAATCAGGCCTACGAAATTCATGATTCTCGAAAATTATACTCAATTCAAGCAAAGTCTTCTGCAATTATAAAAAATGAACAATTCTAACAATTATTACAAGATTCACTGCAAATGATTTTGAAATTATACGTCTCTGTATTGAAAATGTAGTCCTACTTAAATTAAATTGATAGAATAACAAAACGGAGTGACATCTATCATATTAAGCAGAGCTTTAAGCGTTATTGAATCCAAAGATGTCTTATATTATTTTTCGTATACTTATAAACTCTTTGCAGAAATTTAAAGAGAATCGACCAAGTCAGACATTTGACATCACTCCGATAGGCCACTCGGATCAGTTACTGACGGTGAGACTTCTATTTTTTAATGAATTGCTTTGATCACTCTAAAATATTCTCTGAAAAAATGTGAAACGCATAGATCTATGCCACATCCATTTTTTATTTTTTCATATTTCTTTTCAAAGCAAATCCTGAATTATGCACCTCAGGCCAACATGTTCCTTATCAATAATTCCATAAGCAAATCGGACACACTCTGGAAACATAAATACCGATATCATACTAGCAAGATTGTGATATTGCACATTGTCCAGAAATCGGAATAATAAGAGCTCCACAGTCTATAATTATGGAAGCTCAATTTAATGGCTCTTCTGTTTTAACATCCAACAATCATTCGATCTAATTAGGTGCAAAACAGAAATGTCTATATATTGAGTTTGACGAATTCGCTTTCGATCTTCTCTTCTCCCGTCAGGGTCTTGCTCAATTGATGGATATCGATACTACCAACACCCAGACCTCAACCATTGTCGATAAGATGAAGGTCACTTTCATCGACCTCAAAGACATGGTCAAGGTCAAAGATGACAAGATTCAGGTAGGACTTTCCTGCTCATTAAGTCATGGATAAATCTCTCGTCTAACCAAGGCGTGGATAGAAAAATACGAGAAACAGAGAGAAATAAGATAATGCAGCATACGAGAAACAGAGAGAAATAAGATAATACAGCATGTAGGCTTGCCTTAAATATCTAATTGTCAATAGGTCTTTCAGATGAATTCAGTGCAAATGACTAGAGAGCAATATTGCTTTCATGCACATAACATCGAGATTTCATGCTTTCAAAATTCATATTTGACGTAACGATGTGAATAATTACTTATGTCTCATAAGGTTCATTATGATGCATAAACGTAAAATGGTAATGTAACATACTAAATCATGTCAATGATCAATTAAGTTGATTAATAAACTTCCATTAAACTATATATCTACATGTATTTTTAACCGCACTTTATAGGAACTTGAACACCAACTTCGAATCAAGTCAATTAAAAACCACGATGACACGGAGATCCAGGTAAATATATTGACACTATATGTTATGCATGTGTATCTGTAACCCCCACCCCCCCAAAAAAACCACGAGAGTCTGGATTAAGGGAGACAATGAAGGGAGTGTGAGAGAGGGAGAAAGAGCAAAGAGAAGGAAGGGGGCTGGGGGAAGGTAGTAAGCTAAAACGATGGGAAAATAGATTAATCGATTAGATTTATTGGAGATATTGGAGATTTTAAGTGAGATCAAACTGCCAAAGTAAAAAAAAATAAAAATCGAATTTCGAAATCAATGCCATATTTTTCATTTCTTATAGAATCTTTGTGATCGTGAAAAGAAGAAGACCAAACGCATCGTTGAACTCCAAAACGAAATCGATGATTTGCAAACAAAGAACATCGACTTAGCCCTTGACCTGCAGGTAAAATATTAACAAAAAGTCATAATTAATGATTCAATCACTGTAATGAAACAAATTTTCATAAACAAAGAAACTAATGTGTGTGTGTGTATTTGAGTTTTGTCAGACGTGTATCAATCAGATATGATTATTTACGTCTGGGACCGACCTTTAACGTCATCATCCGAAATACGTGACCAGGGCTCGAACCTCGAACCTCTGCATCAATTTGTAACTTCCCCATAGCTTGGATTACAGGCGCACGCCACAACGCTATGGTAGGCATTAGTTTCTTTGTTTACTAATTCATTTTATGTGCATCAAAACACTTTCGTTCGTGCTCCATAGCTTTTCTTTATAACATACGATAATTGTTATTGTTGTTGAAACTAGTTCATTTGACCAGTCGAACCCCAAGAAATTATAGAGCAAGGTTTAAACATAAAAAGCGAGTATTAGGAAATGAAAAGGGGATATCCCAGCATTTTCCTTATCCCGGTTAATATTGATATCAGAATTAGCAAATGATTTCACTTAAATATACATGATATAGGGCCTACTCAAAAACATATCATAATCTTAATGTTTACAGGAAGCTCAGGATAAGCGTCAGACAGCAGAAAATCGAGTCTTTGATTTTGAGAACAAGATTCGCTATCTCGAGGAAGACATCGAGAAGAAGACGTCTGAAATTGAGGTATGACATCCTAAGAATATATAGGAAACAAAATGAAACTGTTGTTATAAATACATTTGCAATTTGTTATTACTTGAAATAAATCTGAAAATTGATTATAATAGCAACAGTTTCATTTTGTTTCTATATATTCTTAGGATTTACTGCAGCGTTACGAGGATGCTGGAGAGGTGATTTTGGATCTTCAGAATGATCTGGAGGAGGCTAAAAAGAACAACGCATCTCTTGAGAAACAGATCAAGGTAAGACAGGCATTTTCTGAAAATTCCTAAGGACAAAGACATAGAATTAGATCATCGTCCTGCATTTCGCTTGAACTATTATCGTCTTTACGTGTATACTTATACTTAAGAATACATCCATCCCTTCTTATTTTTTCGCATACTATATTTTTCTTCTTTCAATGTAGGATATCCAAACCAGAGAGTTTAAGAAAGATGAATACATCTTGACCTTAGAGAAGGATTTGGCAACTCTCAAGCAGAGGATGGACTTGGATTCATTCTCTGAAGTAGGTGTTAAAGCATCGATAATGATAATGATTAATATAATGAATGTGGTGGTGGATTGAATAATGATAATAAAAACTGCTCCTTCCCATAAGTTGTTTTGTGTCCAGAAAATTAATCTTAAATTCATTTTGGAAAAAAAATTACAAGCGCAGTTTCATCAGTCTTTAGTACAAACTATTGCATTCATATTTTTAGTGTAAACCAAAGACAAAAAAGAAGGTTTCAAAAATATTAAGTGTCCGGACACCCGACACCCTTTCTACATCTACATCTACTACTACTACTACTACTACTACTACTACTACTACTACTACTACTACTACTACTACTACTACTACCACTACTTCTACCATTACTTCTACCACTACCACTATACTACTACTTACTACCACTACCACCGCTACTACTACTACAACTACTACCACAAAACTACTTCCTTCTACTAATGAAAATAATATTAGAATAATAACTATAGTAACAAAATGGAGGAGATGGTGATAATGATGCTTATCAGTGACACTGGCGATAGTGATGCTGCTGCTGATGATGACAATGATGGTGATATTAATCTTAGAATAAAATCCTGCCTTAAAACCTTCAGGATCATTTCATGACATCGAAAGCTAACCAGAATGCCCTGAAGCTGCAAAAACAAGCATTCGACCAAGAACTTAAGGTAAGTATCATGTACATTCGTTCTATATGACAAAAATACAGTTACCTCAGTCCTTATGAATTGCATCTACGCCTACGATTATTTGAACTTGTTGAGGAAGGTTTGTTATAATATATCACATTTGTCCCAGTGTGTTCACAGGAAATTGCCTGAAACATTTACCTCACAAATTGGCGTACATGGGGACTAGGGGCCATGGCTCCACCGAAAAAAAATCTTTCACGACAGAAAAAATAAAACGAGAAAGAAAAGGGAAAGAGTGAAACATTATATTTTGTCAATTTACATTTTTGTACTAAAATGATAAAAAAAATGCTGACTCTCTTCGCTCGCTCACATTAAGTATTACTACTATTTTTTTTTAAAACGTTTACTGCACCCACCGTATCTGACCCCTCATTGTTTTGCCTCATTATCAAACTGACCCAATATATCCCTTCTTTTTACTCCTCTTCAGAATCTTCGTTCTAATGGACAGGAAAGAGATTACTATGTCTTGAAGTTGGAGCAGGATATTGAAAACATGCAGAAAGAGAAAGATGTGCTCTATCAAGAGATACAGGCAAGGCGTTTTTTGTATCATAAATTAGAAGTACATGATACAGTATGTAATTTTAATAGATATAAAAAACAAAACTGGCAAAGCAAATTGCACTGTAGAACAAGAACATTTAATTCAGCTGATATCGGCGCCCCATGAGGTGGTGGGACAAGGCGGCGGCCGCTCCCAATGACTATTAAAGTAGTGAAATAAGGAGGAGAAATGGAAGAAAGAAGAAGAAAGGAGTATACAAAAAAAGAGTTATGGCCATGCACCTAAACAATATCCCTATGATCTACAGGAGAAAATGTGACGTCACCTTTAGACTGTCTTGCCCCGCTATCAAATTATCCTGGCGCCGCTGAATACAGCAATGCCGAAATGCGCATGAGCCAAAAAGAATGTCAATGTACGGAACCTTTAAAGTACCATCTAGATACTTTATCTTGCCATGTCGGCATGATAACCTTAATATGTCGACATGACGAGATACGTTATCTCGCCAATTCGACTCATAAAAAGTTATATGTCGAAATGGCGAGATACGGTATCTTGCCAAGTTGACTTATAAAACGTTATTATGTCAACATAGCGAGATATTTTATCTTGCCAAGTCGATTTATAAAACATTTTATGTCGACATTGCAAGATATGAAGTGTCCAAGACCCGGCGAGAGTCCAAATATCTCGACATCTTGACATATAACTTTTTATAAGTCGATAAAATATCTCGCCATGTTGACATATAACTTTTTATAAGTCAACTTGGCAAGATAACGTATCTCGCCATGTCGACATATAACTTTTTATAAGTTGACTTGGCGAGATAACGTATCTCGCCATGACGACATAATGAGGTTATTTTGTCGACATGGCAAGATATATAGTATCTCGCAAAGCCGTCAAGTCAATAGCACTTTAAAGGCTTCGTATCAATGATATACTCATGATACTAGTCATTTGTTTTCCAGAACTCGTTTTGGAAAGAACCCAAGATCAGCGATCTCGAGGATGAACTGAGTCAAGAATTTGAAGACCTGAAGGAACAGAAGATAGAACTGGAACTAAAGTTAAAGGTGTTCAGATCATGGTAGAAAGAAAACAATGAATGGACAATGCATGTGGCTAAAGAAAAGTTAAAACCCTGAAATTCAGGATCTGAAAAAAATAAATGATTTACTATAGTTTACAGAAAATTATATTAGCAGGGTCATAACAGAAATTATTGCAGTGAAGAAAAGAACGATAGTAGTGTTGTAGTAGAAGTAGTATAGTAGTACTAGAAGTAGTTTTGGTAGTAGTTGTTGTAGTAGTAGTAGCAGTAGTAGTAGTATAAGTGGTAGTAGTTGTTGTAGTAGAATTGTTAGTAGTATAAGTACATGTAGTAGTAGTTGTTGTTGTAGTAGAAGTAGTAGTTTTGGTAGTAGTATTAGTATTGGTAGTAGTAGTAGTAGTAATAGTAGTAGTAGAATAAGTAGCAGTAGTAGTAGTATAGTAGTAGTAGTAGTAGTAATAGAAAAAAAAGGAGGAGAAGGGATATAAATATAAATAGCAATATATATGTAAGAAGTTAGATTGTAGTATCAAAATGTTTTCCTCTATGTTTAATTGATTGGTGAAAATTGTTTCAATTACCCCCCCCCCCCCGAAAAAAAAATATCGAAGCTTTCTACACACGAGTTACCAAGTATTGAGAAAAAAAAAAGAAAAAAAGAATACTTATTTTTAGTTTAAACTTCTTTCCAACTTTGTACACCGATATAGGACGCCATATCCAGAGCAGATCAAGAACTATATAAATCGAATTCAAAGGTTTCTGAAGTACAGGCTCAAAAGATCGAACTGGACGCAAAACTCAAGGTGAATGGTCTAGGGTTATTTACAATTAAACTATCAAATTAAATTTGTTATTGAAGTACAATAATCAATTTGATGGTCATTATAGTTTGTACATAGGTTTATGTTTCATAACCATCTACTATATAGTTTCATATATTTTATTAATCTACATAACCATTGTTTATTCTTCCGGCATTGCTAGGAGCTAGAGAGAAAGAATGCTGAAACCACAGACCGTCTTCTTGATTTGGAAAAAGAATTCGCAGACTTAGAGAGTCAAAGGAATGAAAAGGATGAAGAAAATAAGGTAAAAGTGTCAAGTTTCACTCATGATAAAACATGTTTCATAGTATCTTCATTTTTATGAATTTGTATCTATTTCTTTATTTTATAAATTCATTTATTATTTTCTTAATTTTCTTTTCTTAAGGAAAATCTAATGATCACTCTCATCGTTAACCTGTAAAATTCAAGGACATACCGAAGTTGAGAGTATTATATGCCTGAAAAAGAAAAACACGAAGTGATGAAAAAAAGATTACATTCTCGTTTATATTTACAGCGTCTTTCTGTTGAGATATCACAGCGAGATACCAATATCAAACAACTGATAGCAGAGAATCAACAGCTACTGTCAAACTCTCAGGTATTTTGATCTTTATCTTTACTTACCAAAAAGTCAGTATTTCATTTATTTATCACTGTCATCATTGATAGTATTTTCATTATTAGTAATTAATTTTCGATGATATTTCATTGACTCGATCATTCTTTTTACTTATTTGAAAGCATAATTATATTTTTTAAAAATGCAGAAGAAGATGAAATATCAAATTTTTATTTTAGATCAGGAAAGCAATGAAAAGAACATAATTAACCCACAGCCATATATTATCAACATATGTTTTAAAGAAAGTGAAGGAAAGCTGTTCAACGATGAGTCAAGAAAAGGACCGTCTCGAAACTCTTGTGGCGAACTTGACACAGAAAACAGATTGCCTCACAGCACAACTCGAAACAGCAGCCCAAGATATTCAGGTAACAAAATACATGAAACAATCAGCCCAAATCAAAAATACATATACACTAAAGAATTAATTTTTAGAATTCTAAGACGTTTTTAAACTTTCCTTTAGTTGCCACTTAAAGACCTTAGAAAACATATTTGACATAGACCTACATTTATTTATATAAAAAAACAAAGTGTAAAGTGTAAAATCCCAAACTATACATATAAATAATAATAAAAAACATTGTATTTTTTCGTGAAGGAATTGAAGGATCAGTCTCTATCCAATATTAAAGAGGGAAAGATACATCAGACTAATGCCCAACAACTGAGCGAAGAAAATTCATATCTCTCAAAACAACTTGACGAATTAAAGCAGAAGAGCCAGGTATGTACCAATGGAAAATTTAATCATTAAGAGATGATAATTGATAAATCAGAAAATTGAAAAATAAACAGATATGATATGTTTAACAGCATTATACATGTACACCGTTAAATGAATTCAATAAATCAGCAACTTGAGCAATAAATACATTGTTGAGTTATTGCCGTAACATAAATACAGAAATAGCATAAAATGAATCTCGGACACAAATGCTATATTACTAAAAAGAAATTATCAAAATAATGTTCAAACGTTTATTTACCTATTAAATGAACTTAAACATTTAAAAAGATGGGTAATGTTTCTCTCGTGGATTTCACTTTAGGAAGAAGTAAAACACATTTTTCAACATTTTGTTTTTCAATTTCTGTATCTCGTATGCAGCTTGCTGTCCTTATTATTTTTCTTCTCTTCTTCCTTTTTTGTCATCCTCTCTTTCCCCTGCTCCTCCTTATTCATATTCTCCCCTCTTTTTATAAAAGGAATCGGAAAAGAGGCTTTTTGAAAGAGAAGAGATGGACCAGCATCAGAATGAGAAACTTTCGGTTGAAATAAAGAAGACCCAGCAACAATATCAGGTATAATAATAAAACCTATTCATGATTAGAAACCACTTAATCTTTCTGGTATTAGTTGCAATATTTATTGTTTAGAAATTAGCACTTTGAATGGTCACTAAACTACTCTAAAATTCATTTTTAAACTACATGTAATAATCCCACTGGGAGTGGAGCTGTACTTAATTTACGTTTGCCTGCGTCAGGTGCCCACTGACGCATGATAATGCTGTTCATGGTGTGATTTAGTAAAATGTTATTTGACTTACCGACAAGTTAGAAACTTTGTAATAGAGATATTTACAACATACTCATTTTTTTCTTAGGACTTGAAGGAGAGATTCCAATCTGAGATTGACGAAGTGACGAAAACTCGCAAAGAATTAACGGAGAGAGCAGCTAAAGAAAAGCGTGACCTACTCACTGAACTTGCAGAAGCTCGAAAACAGCTGGAGGTATTAACTCCAATATCAATTTTCAATGTCTTGAATAACTTTTACAAGCTACAAGCTACATCTATGACAAACTGATTTAGAAAATCAATGTAGGATAAACTTTATTTCATTCATCACTGCGATAAAGATAATTTTATGCAATAATAGTATTTGATTTCTACTTTATCTTTTTCATTTGGTCAAATTTGGTATAGATCATAAGGATTCCAAACTATAACACGATACGACACAAAGGTAAATGACCGGCCATAACAACCACCACCACCAAAATAACAACAATTAAACAGCAAACCTGTCAAGTTAAGACGACGAATGTTGCATACCACCGCCACACATTAATCCTTGTTCTTTCCCCTCTTTTTCATCTTCCCTTACAAAATTAAAATTCAAATTAAAATAAAAACATTTATTTTCTTCCATTTCATTACATCTTTCGTAAACATAAATTCATACGTAAATAAATTTGTTATAAAAAAGATAAATATGTACATATTGGATTTAAGGAAGAAGGCGAATACCCTAAAACTAGCTGAGGCTTGTGGCGGGATACGCCTGTACACAAATACGTTATAATACAAATTCTTTTCAATATCAAGAATATCTCTTCGTCTCATATACCAAAGCCTGTCTTCCACCCCTAAATTTGTTTTCAAAATTGAAACTTATCTACAGGCATTCCAAGAGAAATCTAAGCGTTTCCAGAAAATGAGCGACGATTTGGGAGAGAAGAATTACAGCTTATCGACTGAAATCGCAACGGCTATATCAGACAACAAGGTAAATATTGAATTAATCAATTTAATGATTAGTATGTCTTTGAAAAATCCTATGTGGATGAATGAGATCTCCTACTTATCTATTTCAAATCATTCACTTGCTTGTTCCGACAGGCACTGAAGGATGAATTGAAGACATCTAAAGATAATTGCGAGAAGGCAATCAAAATTCTGCAGGAGAAAAATGACGCACTTTTGTCTGAACTCGATGCTGTTAACGAGAAGTGCAAGGTATGTTTTATTGAAAAAAAAAGCTGAATATCTTTGAATCCAAATTATAAGCATAACAGTTAAGTTAAATGATGATAATATTTGCTTTGCTGGAATACACAAAAAAGTGATTCTTAGCTTAAACAACTGATGATAAATAAGTAAATAAGTAAATACTTGGCGAAACATTACCATTATAGTATTCAGTCTGAAATTATGGTATTTTATCTACTATTCCTGTATCTGCATGTTTTAAATTATCTTCCTTACGTAAAAACTAAAATAACGAAGGAAACATCCATAGGAAAGTAATTGTATATACGTTTGTTGAATTTTACGAGAGCTCAGTTCATAACAAAATACAGACATTTAGATCAAAATGTATTTATATGTATTTTTATTGAAATTACCCCTGTATGCATATCGATAGCAAGTAATCGAATGATAAAAGTTTATACTCAAAGTCGTATCAAGGTGAAAAAACATTATATTTGATTTGACACACTCGAATCTAAAAAAAAAAAAACAAAATATACATTTAGATAGAAAATCTTATTCTTACTAATATTTTTCAAGCTAAATTTCCAATTTTACATCAATTTAAGTTAATGGACAAAGCAACTCGGTGAATAATGACTGTTCCAGTTGTAACACCATAAGTAAAACTCATCTTTACCAACTTGGCCGACTTGACTAACTTATTGTTTCCGGTGACTTTTTGAGCCAACTGAGCAGCTAAGTACATAATTTCCACTTTTTCCAATATAATCATTTTATATATTATTTATCCTCACGAACAGGACCTACAGGAGAAAGTTGGTGATTTACAGGAAGAAAATAAGAACATGGTTCAGGAAACAATTGCATCACAGGGAGGCAAGAATAAAGAGGTATATGATGAGCTGATAAAGAGCTACCAAGAATGCAAGGTAAATACATTGGTTCTATTAAAAACAAAACAGTTTAAATAGAAACATGTGGCTGTTGTCATAGTTAATACAAACCACAGAACAATTTTACAAACGATTCCTTATGTAAATGAATGAAATCATGAATAAAACCGGTGTTATTTTAGAAATGTTTTAGAAATTTTTAAAAGTAACTTAAAGTAACAAAGAAATCTGATCCTGTTAAACATTAAGAATAGTATTAGTAAGCTTCTCAGTACTAAATGACTAATGCCGATGTTGATTCAAATCAATGTTGAACATTGAATATATTTAGTTATTTGAAACTGATTAGCCTTGTTCCCTTTCCATTTTCCTTTTTTAGGAAAGGGGTGAAGAGTTGGAAAGAGAAAGGCAACAGTTCCAGGAAAACGTTGCCAAATGGGAGAAAGAAAAGGCCAATGTCTTGAAGCAGCTTGAATCACGACAAATTGACAAGGTAATTGATATTGACGATTTTGCAAATTCTAAATTAATTTTCGCACCTTTTTCCAATTTCTTGGTACTCCAATATCATATTTCGGAGAAAATCATTACATTTATTTAACTGGGAAGGTAAATCTATCGAGTGATTTCCCGTCTAAATCAACTTGAAAAATATAGCCGTCACGTCAGGATAAGGGAAAAGTAAAACAGATTTCATACATTGTAATGACAGTTTGAGAAATATATAATTTTCCCACTGCAGTACTATACTGAAAATGATGAATCCGAGGATTCTCTTTGAGAGCATTGTTTCCTAAAGTAAATCCAATTAAAAGATACATTGTAATTTCAATCAGATTATTTTTCAACCAGCCACTTTGGAAAAAGTATAGGTTTATAATCATGGTAACCAAGAAAATACGTAAAGGAATACAACTTTTATTTACACAGGACAGCAATGTCAGCAGCCCGAAGATTCCAGGCGCCTCGGCTAACATGGCTAACCTTCATGAGAGAACTACAGACCTTCAGAAAGATAAATTAGATCTCGAAGAAAAACTACAGACTTCAGCTGAGGAGCTAAGGGTAAGTGACAATGAAATCTTAATCATCCTGGTCAAAAGTTCTTAATAAGACACGAAATATCTTAATCTTATAAAGTATGCATTCGAAACTTGTTTATTTTAAAGTGCCTTTAATAGATGACAACAGTATTTTTTGAAAACATGTTTCATATAACTAAAAAATCGCAGGGTAAATACCTTTGAGATGATGACTTCTCAAAAATACCCTCATATTTATCTCCTATCTTTTTCCCCCCTTGATCAATTTTGTTATTTTCTAAGACCCCTTTTTCCTGTCCCATCATTAGCATTCTTATGTTTATAGTTAATATAGTGTGTGGCCAGACCTAAGGTAAATACGGCTCTGGATGAATGATTATTTTCTCCTTTCTGATTCAATATTTTTTTTTTCACCTTTCTCCTTCAATATTCTTTCAGGCATTGGAAGAAGATCTCAATTCCGTAAAGACAGAAAGCGAAAAGCGAGTTTCAGAGTTACAGGAAGAAAATGATTTCATGATTCGTGAAGTTGCATCTCTTCGCGACCTTTGTCTAGTAAGTAGCAACTAATTTTCCTGATATTCTATTTATTACACCATTTCTATTTTTTGAAAATGTTTTCTCATTGATCGATCCAAAGAAGCTCTTTTGGGCCAGTTTACATCACGCCTTACAATATATCTTTTTATATTTACGATTTTTGTTATGAAAATATTAACTAATTTTTTCTTTGTTAGTGGAATTTAAGAAAAAAAATACAATCAAATTTGACCACACTGTAACACATTTTAGCAAGATTTTGTGGAGCGTTGTGGCCCAGTGGATTAGTCTTCGGACTTTGAAACAGAGGGTCGTGGGTTCGAATCCCAGCCATGGCGTAATTTCCTTCGGCAAGAAATTTGTCCACATCACTCGACCCAGGTGAGGTGAATGGGTACCTGGCAGGAATTTAGTCCTTGAAATGCTACCGCGCTGTAAAACGCTGCGGGGCTAAAGCCAGGGTAATAATATCCAATGAAGCGCATAAGGACGCATTTGGCAGTGATATGCGCTATATAAGCATGTTGGTATTATTATTATTATTAAGAGCAATTAAACAGCTCACAACAAATATCTTATAATATGAATTTAACGAGAAAAAAAGAAACATGTATGATGTTAGCGCTAATGGTAATGTGAGCGCTTCATTTATTTAGATAAAACGTTCTGCGAGAAAAATTCCCTCAAACAACATTTTGAAACACTCATCTTTCAGGAATTGGAAGAGTCGATGGAATCTATGGCAGAAAGGAATGACCAACTGAAGCGAGTTTTAAGTCTTACCCAGGAAGAAAAAGACGATGATCTCTTGGATGAATTGGAGAAAAGCTTTCTACGATGCCAGGTGAAAAAGAAAAAATAGGAATATTTCAGATGAAAAAGTTTTCATGAGTTTGATCATATTTCAAGGGGTGTCAATGTGATATTAATACGAAGTTTTAGTAAATGTAGAAAAATGACAACGGATAATTGAAGCGTTCTAGCATCATGAATCATCGTATTTTGTCGTAAGAGAAATTGTCACATTTTACTTATTTCTTTGAATTTTATATTTGGTAAGAAGCACAGATGTCTGACATTTACTACGGTAATTGTTGGATGGTCGATTGAAACATCCAGCAAGTCCTTTCAGGAAAAAAAAGGACTCCCCATGCAGTTCATTTTCAGCTTCCAAACTAACTTTGAGTAATAGTCATATGGATCGATTAACTTTGAGTAAAAGTCATATGGATCGATTAATGATTCACACGTTTCCCCTTTTCTGTTATTTAAATTTAATAACTGAATAAAAGAGATGAAAACAATTGATAAATTATATTTTTACGGCATCTGAAGCGTTATTCTTATAGACCTAATCTACATCTTTTTATTTCTTTCAGGATCTGGAAGATACATTGAAGCATGTGCAACTGGAATCCAAAGAATCATCGGATGTATGGAATCAAGAAAAGAAATATCTCTTAGACCAACTCCAAGACCTACAACTTCCACCTAAGGTATGGCAGTCCACTGATATTCGTTACCACAAAGTAAAGTTTATTTACTTTTATGGGCGTTTGTCTTTCACCCCATCTGTAGATTCAAGGTTGGTATCTGTTCCACAATCTTCCACCAACTTCCATTATTTTATTAAGAGTCTAAGACTCTTGTTGCGTAGGAAGCTTTCCCTGATACCCCTTAGCACAGGCAGGTCTTTCAGACACTCCCTTAGCTTTTCTCTCCAGTCCTGTAATTTAGAGATTGATGTTTTGCTTAATGTCCAAATGCTTTATTGCTAATAAAAATACAAGCTCCTGAAACCAACGTTGTGTTGGCGGTTGGCCATGTAAGGTGATCCTCGATTTGAAGTAAATAAGAAAGATTTTGTAATCAGTTAATCACTAGGACGAGTACATTCACATGTTTTAGGAGATGGGTTCCAGACCGGTTCATGATCTAGTAGCTACCAACAAGCTTCAAGAACAAATCTCTCAGCTCCAACAAGATAGGAAAGGACTAGAAGAAAAACTTCGAGAAGCAGAGAAAGAAAGCGCGGTAAAATTATTCCCTAATTGTAATTTAGACATGATACTAAAGTAACACTAACATCATACAGTGTACTTTTAAACACGTTTAACATGATGATTCTCTATAGTTTTCTGAAGACATTTTGATAGGTTTAACGAATATATTGATAGCTCTTTGAAATCATAAATTCAAGGAATTGCCGATGTGCGAGTGATTAAAGAATTGTATGAATTATTATTTGGACTCATTCAACCTATTTTAGAGATTTTCAAACCTAACATCACTACATACACAAAGACTTTTAATTACTGATTGATGTTAAAGGACAAGTCCACCCCAACAAAAACTTGATTTGAATAAAAAGAGAAAAATTCAACAATCATAACACTGAACATTTCATCAAAATCGGATGTAAAATAAGAAAGTTATGACATTTCAAAATTTCGCTTCATTTCACAAAAACAGTTATATGAACGAGCCAGCAACATCCAAATTAGAGAGTCGATCAGGGGGTGGAAACTCCGCTTCTGCATCCGGTCAGACATGGGGAAATTTTGGAAGGTCAAAAGTGAACACTGCTCCCATTTTTCGCGTACAAGGCTATGGACACCGCAACTTCATGGCACACCAGCGAAACAGAGGCGTGGTCATAAATTGGCCTGCGCGCACAGCGTAAAAATATGCAAATAAGCAAATTGTCACAAATTAGCATACTACGCGACGTGATTGAATATGAAATTTATTCATAGAGCTGCGTCTTTGGTAAATTCATGTCATTGATCATTCCCCGTTCACCCCCCCAAGGTATTCAGTTGTTTATTCATCTTTTCTTGTTTACATATTTTTTATTCTTTCGCGATTATTACTACATCAATTAATTCCCTTATTTATTTGCTAGATATTTCCCTGGAAGACATTTTGGAAGCTTACAAGAGATTCATTAGTAGGATTGAACTTAGGGATCTGCTTGCTCTATTGGTGTTCATCACTGCCCATTATTTTCATTACACATCATGAATAGCCACAAATATTTGGTTATTATTATTTTTTTTTTTGGGGGGGGGGTGGGGTAAATACTTAAAATGATGAGAAAAATCTGAGCAAGAGAGCAATCAGGTCATTTTGTCTTTATTTTGAAATTGAAATGAACAATCTGGTGCAAATCTTATGAAGATTTTTTTTTTAAAGTCTGAGTTTGGGATGGGAGCAAAAGAGAGCCCAGTACCCCCCCCCCCATGTATTTGCTCTCATCAAGGCTATCTTAAAGGTCACTTCCAAATAAAATAAAAATTTTGTACCTGCCCACCCTATATTTCTCTATCGATTCCACCCCCCCCCCCTCTCTCTCTCTCTTCCACACACACACATTCCACATAATCATGCGAGCAAACAATTATTCTCATTTCATTTTTATTCCTATCCCACTTTTAAATCAAACTCATTCATGTCTTTAATTCGGCTGCACCTGAATGTCACAGTATGCCATGTTGCAATGGCTTTTATGGGCTATCTTGCCACGCATGTTATTTTGATACTAAATACCTGTTGTACTAGTATTATACCCATGGATACCCGACATACAGAATCAATCAATCAATCAATCAGTAGCACCATCCAGTCATATAGAAGTAATCTTCAGTGCCATTTCATCACAACACAGTTTGGTAGCAATAACATCATCTTCACATATCTTTCACGGAATATAAATTGGTGGATTAATTAAATCAGGAATATCAAGATTAGAAAGTAATATTTCAAATTAAAATGTTTATTAATTAATAAATTTTTGAATACATGATAAAAATATTTTTTCTCTTTTTTCTCACCAAAGCATCAAATTACATCAGCAAAATGCCTATAATGAGTGCAAAAGAAATTGCAAGGATATTACAAGAGACGGGATGTATTTTTTTGGTAAAATCTAGAGAAAAAAAATTGAAAAAAAATAAGTATGTATATTCACTTACATAGTTATTGATAAGCCTTACATAGTCAATATAAGGGGGGCATCAAGGATGCCATTAATAAAAAGATTATCGATATACCTCTCTCTCAAAGTCAGTTACTCAAATATCAAATCATTATTTTAGCATTTGCTGACAAGAAATAGCCTGCTAATCTAATCGGGGACACTTCATAAAAAAAGGGGAGCACATTGCCACATTTCTCTAAAGGGTGCCTTCCCAAATCTGCACATTAGAAAATCAGTAACAAAGTTGCTTATTGTCTATTGTTGTGAAGTGCTGCTAGAGCTGTGTTCTATTTCCAACAAATTCTTTTATTTTCAGAGCTAATCTAGTTCATTATATGGGACATCGACAATACAGTGTTACAAAAACAAAGAGATTAAAAACGAAAAAAAAATAGTACAACTTTTCACTTCCCCCAGAAAATGAATTCAACAGCTTAATGTCCAGCAATACATAGAGGTTCTTGTTTCATAAAGACTTCAATTATGGTAAATTGGCCCCAAATGTAACTAGCAACTAGCATGGGAACCCCAATTTTGATCTGTTGCTTTAATGTTTCCATAGTAATTACCAGAATTTCAAAGTTAGAATAGTAGTTAGTCTTAAAGGGGAAGTTTACCCTGACAAAAAGTTTATTGTAAAAAATAGTATAAAAAATAATAAAAAATATTGCCAAAGGTTTGAGAAAAATTCATCAAATAATTAAAAGTTATTAGAATTTCAATTATTTGATTTGTGACGTCATATGCGAGCAGCATTCATACATAGCGAATGGTAAAAAATCAAATTAATGTCATTTTCTCAGAAAATTGAAAATGGTTTTCACTCTACCTTCTGTGTATCAATAGACAAATCATTTGATACCCGATCATGAATAGAAAACAAAATTAAGTCATCAGGAACCATACAAAATTTAAAATTCATGCATGTTATAATTACATAACACATGGGGCAGCTGCTCGTCTACTATGACGTCACAAATCCAAAACTTTGAACTCTAATAACTTTCTTACTTTTTAACGGATTTTCCTGAAACCTTCACCAATATTTTTTACTAATTTTTCTGCTATTTTTACAACAAAGTTTTCTTCAGGGTGAACTTCCCCTTTAATGAATTGGGGTCCCGGACTCAGTGATTTCTTCGCCCTTTGTTCTGTCACATTGTTTTTATTATGCACATTTTTTCAATGAAAATCCATTATTTCTTATCACCTTTATATGTCTGTAGGCATGTATGTTACATAGCCCAGACCTCAGTAAAGGTCCATTCTGCATTGTTTAGATAACCAGAATACAACCTATCCCTTTCAAACTACTAATATTATTCAAAGTGCTTTCACTACCAGTATAAGTACTACATGTAGATGATTAGAACATTGATAAGGGGGGGGATAAGTGTGCCCTTTGGAAAAATATTTTAATCTTGTGTGAAACCTATGGACCTAAATATCTATACTCCAATTAATTTTTTTTTCAACAGATGTGTAGTTTAAGCAGCATTCAATATGTATTGACACATTTATTTAAATTCATTCAAGTTTTTAAATCTGTAATTGCAATGAAGAAACTGCTTGTTATGAACCTGGCCTTCATATTTCTTCTTGATCTGCCCTGGTGATACTCAAACTGCTTGTGAAACCTGCATAGTAAACAAAAAGAGAAAGGAACAAAATGAGCTGCTGATATAAATTATTCTTACTCATCTAGTCCAGTTTATTTAGAAGTTTTAAACTTTTTATGAGCCCCTACTCTTCCATGCAATATTATTTAGAAAATGCACATGTAGTAACTTATGTTGCCAGATAAAAATCATAGATCACTATTATAGATCATTATTCATATAACTTTTTTTTATTAAGTGTGAAAACCCATTCAAATATATATCGAAAGATTAATCTCAATATTTTGTCCTTTTATTTCTGTCTTCAGAGTAACTGAGTTTTAAAGTGAATTTATGTATGATTAATATAGCTAAGAGACATGGACAAGAAGTATGCATTGATGATAATGGAAATACTGGTGAATTTGAATCCAAAAGAACATTATCTCATCATGGAGCTTTACTTTATGGATAACATGATTCAGAAAAAATAGGTTTTTTATATTTTTATGAAAACAAGCATACCTGGCAAGCTTTTAGATCAGATATCCTGTTACTCATCAGATTGTACCTCTTGGTGATGTGCAAATGGTATTTGACTTTGTACTTCTGACTAGGCTGGGACTGCTAAGAACTGGATCCCATTGGATCTGCAATTCAATATACATACAATACTTTACAGTTAAACATTTCAAAAGTGATAAACAAAATTCCTCTCTTAAAACAATTTTTTCAGAGTTCCAGCTTTCAAAATTCCCAACACAAAAAAGCAGGTCTTGACCAAAAACTAAATGGTTCAAGCATACGCGGCCTACTATAGTGAGGTCTTTTGTCAATCTTCAATATATATATACACCAAGCCAGCTTTGACAGATGTAGGATAATTATCATTTGTGTAATAATATGGCTCTCGCTCATTCATCAGTGCGAGACAATCATTAATTATTTTGCACTCGTCTATAAACATGTCTGATTTGAATCTCTACGTTAAGTGAGTTCCTCTTTAAGTTTGATTTTTATTTTAAAAAAGGGTTAGCTCACTTGCTGGCAGGTTTAAATGACCATTTGCCTTTCACCACAAATAACATCAAGTGAGGACAATAAAGATAAATCAATTGGATCAGCTGCTCTCTCTGCTTAGCCTTATACTTAAACAATGCAAAATAGGGCACTATAAATTTTCTCAACCCTTCCAAAAAACAATTGAGCAGTTTGAACCCTGACAAATAAATGTTGCCCCCCCCCGAAAAAAAAAGAATCATTAAACTCCGTTGCTAGGCTAATTATATTTTAGTCCAATGGTCCAGCCAGGAACTAAAATAAAGTTAACTTAAATCTTTGTAGAAAAAAAGTCAAACCAGACAGATCTAGAATTTTATTTTTAAAAATCTATGTTCAAGTTAGACCTATCCTAGGGCCTTACTTTTATTTAAAAAAGAAAAACGTTATAATATCTGTCTCAAATCATTCCATGAGCATGGCAAAATCTACCAATATCATTCCAAACAGATTCAATTCATTTAGATTTAATTTCATTTCATTTTAAATGCAGATAATTATATTGAAATAGCGGTGTCGAAAAATCAGTACTAGGCCCATGGCCTATAACTTTAAATTTCAACTCAAGCTTGTTTGACAATTAATTTCCAACACCTAATGACCTAGCCTACATCGGCAATTTCGCAGCCGGCTGGCACCGGCGATATCAAAGTCCGCATCCCGCTCTGGCTATATGGTACGGTATTTGGCTTAATTTTGATGCAGCTTTGCCGTTAAACAAGTCCACATCTACCCCTGATATTTGACAATAAGAACTGAAATACAGATTTAATAAGGGCGGACATGAAGCATCCCAATTAACAAACTTAGTTCTACGAAGAACTATGTTATTTTCTGAGAAAATATGTCAGTCAGATTTCAGACTAATTTAGGATCAGGACAGGAAAAAGAAATATGGAAATTGTGGTTTGCGTTGTAAACTGTACATAAAGCCATGCATGCGACGCCGAACCCCAGCAAACACACCTACAATTTCAACTAAGATCAAAGTAAGGAATTGAACTTAACTTACTTTTATTCCTATGGAATGTCATTGGATTGATATTAATGTTTCCTCCAAGATTTTCTGCTCCTTTGAAGTTCACTCAGAAATCATGATTTCGAACATCAATTCTAAAAACAGATAATTAGACTTGCTATTGTATTTCAAAAAGTTGAATTTCGCAGAATCAAAAAGAACGACACTTCGCACAGATATCGTAGGGAATTGTGGGACGGAAAAAAATGTTTAATGCATGAGGACATGAATAAAACATTAGCGTTTTATCCAATCATACAAGTGCATTGTGCGTATTTTGACGTCATTACTCATGAATTAAACATTGACCTTCCAAAATCAACCTTCAAATTGGACAAAGGGCAGCCATGTTTGTTATGTACAAAACCTATGGAAAACCAAAAACGCGCAAAAAGAGTTGCCTCTCTAGCTCCCTTAGGGAGCTTACGTATACGTAAGATCCATAGTTATACGAATCTCTGTGGAGTCGATGATGTCATTCGCTCACTATTTCTTTTGTTTTTTATTGTTTGAAATATAAAATATTTTGATTTTCTCGTAATTGTCATGTGAAATGAAGTTTCATTCCTCCCTGAACACGTGGAATTCCATTATTTTAACATTTTGTGCTTCAGGCAAGGAGGTCCTAATCATCAAATTCGTAAAAATTGAAATATTGTATAATTCAAACAATAAAAAACAAAAGAAATAGTGAGTGAGTGACATCATCAACTCTCTCATTTGGATGTAACTGGCTCGTTCATATAACTATTTTGTTGAAAATAAGCGAAACTTTGAAATGTCATAACTTTCTTATTTTACATCCGATTTTGATGAAATCTTCAGCATTGTGCTTGTCTGATTTTTCTCTATTGATTCAAATCAACATTTTTCTGAGGTGGACTTGACCTTTAAGTTCACAAATTTAAAATGGTTATAACCTTTTTTTATGACGTAGGAACTTCGAGAGAAGTCGGCAATTGAGATCCAAGAGCTACGTGAAACCTCTTGCAAATTAGAGAAAGAAAATACCGACCTCTTTAAAAGACTTGGGCGTTGTCAAACCGAATGCAAGGTATATGGGGCTATTTTATTTATGCTGTATTCTTTATATAAGATGAGATGCAGTCTCGATTTACACTTTATATACTATTCGCTTGAAAACAAATTTTATGTTTAAATAAATATTATGTCTTTTTATACAGGACCAAGATGAAAAACAGTGTCCTAATCTTGTTATCCTGTTTTAATATATTTGAAGAAAATAAATAAACATAGAGATTCTACATTAATTAAGACAATAGCTCACGTACAAATGTATCGATATTAATAAATCAAAATCAATGATAGGCCTATCGATAATCATGATCATTCTAATTTTCAAGAGAAGATGTCAATCTATTTCATTATTTTGATTAAAATCTTCCTATCCATTTCTTTCTGTTTCGTGTATGTGATGTTTACATCGGTACTGGATGCTCTTAAATATACCCATCTGCATAATATTATGTTAATTCCTAAGCAGAAATTGATTTGAATTCCAAGACAAATGTGTTATTTTCAGGAGGCCAAATCTAGGGCAGGCGAGATGCAAGCTGCTACGGTAGAGCTTCAGGAAGAGATAGGAAAACTTCAAAATGAAAGGAAAGAGCTGAATGAAATACTGCAGAATTCTTCCCGAGAGCAGGAGGTAAAATATATGGAACAAATAAACAAGATCTTATGAAGAATTATATAATTACAATAATGCAAACGAAAATTGTCTTTTTTATCAGGATATGCTACTTACTGATCCTGTAAAAACCGAATTCTCTATTCCTATAAACTCAACATGGAGAACACCATCTCGCCGATGATTAATGCCTAACAACAGTTATGCCTTTCAAGTGAAACAATAATAACAATGCAATAATTTGTCTTGTGTCCTGGTAAGAAGGGATATAAGTGCAAACTTCAAAATATAGTATTTCTGGATCAACACGATCAATTTAAATATCTATATCAGTTTTCTGCCTTCACATGTTTAGGAAGGATACTTGGATAGAATAATCTGGATACTTCTTTTTTGTTTGAAATACCTTAGAAAATTGGACTTTCACCTTTTTGTTTCAGAACTTAACCAAACTCCAAGATGAATCATCGAAGTTGGAGAAGGAGGAATCAAATCTCACCAAGCAACTGGAAAGTCGCCAGCTTGTGAGCCAGGTAATATCATTGGCAATTCATTCCAATTCCAAGTGATTGGTCTTTATTCATGCAGAGAGCACCCCCAAAAAGCCTCCACATTTTATAATGAAAAAAGGACGAATTGTTTAAAATTACACGGTCGGGCCCTCCCTTTATATTCACATTCTTACTACTTTGTCTTCCTTTAATATTTCCCCCATTTTATTGTCACTTGAAAAATATGGGGAGGCTCGTTACGGATAGCAGAAATAACGTTGTTCGAAAAATATCTGGCCGCAGCGACCGAAGAAAATGAGAGACACATCGAACTAGCTATGAAGCTGAAGGCAGAAAATGAAGATCTTTTCCGACAACTCACCACGGCTCAAAACCAGAAGGTATCGAAGTAAAAAACAAAAATCAATTTTGTTTGATGCTCATTTACACAATTTCTTGTATTGAATTCGTGCCTTTAATTCCAGAGGGGATGGGACGTTTTGTGAACAAGTAGACCGCTTGTTATAATGATCGAAGCTATAAAATCCCAGTACAACGTTTTTTTTAATCATTATTATTATATTTAATTTTTTTATTGTATTTTATTTTCATGGATTTTGTAAACTGTTCTGTTGGAAATGAGAAAAAAATGAGCTGAAACCAGATTTCGCCGTTAAAAACAACGATAAAAAAATCAAGCCAATTATAACTTTTATTATAATAAGTCAGTCCACTTATAACAATTAACCATTAATAAGATTAAATGAAAACCTTTATAATCGCATCAACTTTTTAAAATGATTTAGGAATCAAGCTTATTTCAGGCAGTGACTCCTAAAACAGTTAATCACACTGGCCAACAAGTCGAGGAGCTTCAAAATGTGATAATGGGACTTGAGCAGAAACTCAGCACGGCCGAAGACGAAAGCTCGTTAAGATTGAATAGACACACCAGAACTTACGTTTTTGATTCCAAAAAAAGACAAAATAAGATAAATATAAAATGATTTAGTGTTATTTTTTTTAAAGCAGGAATTGAAAAATTGATAAAAGAAAGTAAAAACTCAATCATCTGGACCCCTTCCCCGCCAAATGGATTGTTCCCCCATTTGCCCTTCCCAGAAATGTTGAAGTCAGAAACAATTTGTTTATAACATTGAATTCTTATAACCATGTATATTCATTATTTGGTATGAATTCATTTCCATTCAAATGTGAACAAAAGATTAATGTTAACATGTTGAATAACAATAACTAATTCAGGAAATAATGCAATAGAATGCTCCTATATCTTTGAATTAAATTATTGAACAAAATTACAAATGACGTCGAGTCGAATCCGTTCGTGACATCTAAGATGTAGAAATATACGTGTTCGGTTACCAAATCTTCATTTTCTTTCAAATCACAATTAGAAACTGATCATGAAAAATCAAATCATCAGTACCAGAGTGAAGGACTTGGAGAAGTTGGTGAAAGAGACTGTGGACAAAAACATCAAGCTTGAACATGAAATCGAGGTAATCAAATTTGTTCGATAGTAACAAGTAATACATTAACTCCATGAGTGGGGAATTTGCATGCCTGCGTTAAAAAATGAGGCTACAGAAACCATTTGGAACTTTACAAAACAGGAAATGAGACAAAGTGCTTGGGCCGAGTAATAATGAGCAGACACCAGTGGTCTGACTACTCCGTCCTCTTCCCTACCGTCGCGTTAACAAAAGTGTCTTATATAATTTCGTCAGACCTCAAAGATTAGGAACACTAATTGATGTACAGTGTTGCTAAAAAGTTAGTGAACACATTTAAAAGTATTCAAATTCTGCCATCTTTTGAATATTCAATTGTGATGCCAGGTGATGAAATATTACATTCAATATAATTCATTTCTCTGGGCTCGCCGGACATTGTAACGCTGTTTATACGTTCAACACTAAACATGAAGGGGTGCATTTTCTGGGTTTTTTTAGTACCACTTTACAGTTATATATTGCCTATATCTTTATATGCTATTGTTGAGTCAGGGAGTGGTGCTGTGTGTCGTGGGTATGTGTCGATGATAAGAAAATGATGAATAAAAATTACAAAAAAAAGAAAAAACGAAAAAAGTATCCTCAAGTAAAAAAAAAACTATTAATAACTCAAACATAACATTCACAACTCTCATTGCAGAAAGCTACTTCCAGACCTGCTCAGTCACAATATATCATCGAAGATCTTACAAAGACAATTGAGGAGCTTGAGAGAGAAAGGGAAGAACTGACAGAAAGGCTTCAAACTGCTGATATTGTAAGCAAGGTAAACAGTGAAAAAAAAGATGAAACAAGGGAAGAAATACATCGTAGAAATAAATTGATGAATATATTTATGGTCTCACAATATGATGAAGTTTTTATCATGAACAGCATAGGAAAGTATGAAGGAAGATGTGCAGTAGCAGACATCGATAGAAATAACTTAATATTAAGAATTATACATGACTAATACAGGATGACAATATTTTTTTCTCATGAATACGATACGTAGTCAGTCATGACTTTCCAGCTTTCAGTTGGTAAATCTATGTCACAATAGTAGGCTTTAATTTCCAGAGAAAATCATTTTGAATATGTTTCCACGTTAGGATTTGACTGATAAAACCGAGACAGCCTTTGAAAAGATGAGAGAAATGGAAGAGCTAAAAAATGAGATGGAAGAAAAGAACAAGAAACTGGAGTTCGATGTCAAGGTAGGATCTTACCTAGAATATTTTATTCATCTTATACATACTGCCATCTCTCACTCGCATTCTCCTTTTTCCATTAATATTTCCAATTTCTAAATTTTTACTTATTACCCAATTCTTAATTTCACTGATCATTTAATTGATCAAATTCTTATACTCACCTTTCCCAACCACTGCGTTTTGTTTTGAAACAAAAACAACATTTCATGATTGCGAAGTAGATGATTCGCATTATTTCCATTGCGTCATATTTTTACGATTTAACAAAGAAACAAGTAAATCAAGTTTAAAGAATTGTTCAACAGAGCTATATTACAGTAATTAAAAAAGAATAAAAAATGCCACATTGTAAGAAATCGTTTATCTTATCAAGCTATTCTGATTGCCTACATTTATTCAGCTTACGAAAAACAAAGTAGAGGCTGCATTATCAATGGTCGATGATTACAAGAAAGATGTCGCCGATATGAAAGTCCAAAATAGAGGTCTAAAAAATCAAGTGGATTTCCAGAAAAATAAAGTTCAGGTGAGATATACATGTAACATGTATAACTTGATACATCTTTGTTAAGATTAGTCTGGTCATGATATTCACTTGAGTTCATCAATCACAGTAAGGTCTGTCAATATTTACATATTCTTGACTGAAAATTTTCTTGTTTTCTTAATATGTTGACAACATCCTGCAGGATCTTGAAGGTCAAGTGTCTAAGCTGAAGGAACAAAGTGTCTCGATGGAAAAGAAACTGGAAGACGCAGAGCAAACGGTAAAATACATGGAAGACCTTAAGGAGAAAGAGATGGATTACCTTAAGGAGAAAGGGCTGAACGACCTTAAGGAGAAAGAAACTGAAATTAACGAAGTGAGATACCAACTCGAGGCAAAGAAGGCAAAAGTTGAAGCGATGGAGACAGAGAAGAAGGATCTGCAAGGGAAGGTCTCTGAGATGAGGAAGTTAAAGGAGATACTGGAAGTGAAAGTAGCAGAGGCCGAGACAAGAGAGAAAGAGGTGGAGGATGAAATGGAGGTAAGTATGCCTTTATCAGATAAAATGCTTTTATGGTTCTAAGGAGTTCGTTCTTGGAGATGGTGTCATGTCAAATGCCGATCAGGGCATGGACTTGTCAGAATTCAAGACCAGAGGCTCTCGTGGGTTGAACCATGCTCAACTTAAGACCCATTGTTCTTGAAGCTTCTTTTCTTGTGTAACTAAGTTGATTTTGTCTACGTCCCCCGCAAATCTTCACCACTAGCGAGAGTATACTGTATAGGTCTTCTTTATGCGTCCTCCTTGCTAACCCTTTGAAGTAATCTTTTTTTCAGTTCATTGACAAATTAGTTGCAAATATTTTTTATCTCTTTATTCATTTCACACTATAGGCTATTAAAGCTGCTCTGAACACGGCAGCTGTTGAGTATGGTCTGCTTACTGATGTCGGGGATACACTCACAATCACAGACTTGTGCCAGTCACTTGATGACATGAGGCAACTCAATGCACATATGAAACTCGAGATGAACGACTTGGAGCAGGCTAAAGCCAATCTTGAAGAAATGGTAAATGAAATATGTAGACTTAAAATAAAATAAAAATATATATACCATGAATGCGTCAATTATGATAGTATGTCAGCAGTCAAACCATTAAATTGACAACCAAAGGTAGCAAAAGCTTAAATGAAACAGAATTTGAGAAATAGAGGGGCATGCATGGGTAAGAGAAATTTGGTTCTGAGACTGAGAAATAGCCATAGAATCCATCCTCCCACAGTGGAGCGAAATAAAATTCGTCATATACTTCGACCTTTTATTAACTTAATGTTTTTTATTTTTTTTATATTAATCTATTTCTTTTTAATGAAACAATATCTATATGAAACAAAATAAATGTATATCATACTAATCTGGTTCTACTTCATACAGTTGAAGGCGAGTGATGCTTATTTCAAGAGTGGGGATTCTGTTGACGAAAAAAGGTAAATCGTTTATACTGTTAATTTATTGATACTAGATAAATAAAAATAGTCAAACAAGTAAAAGCTCAGATATAAACACGCACCATCGTGAATAGTAGAAGCTCAGAGATTTTGTTAAGTGTTTGGTTTGTCGACGCTAATTGTTGACAAAGGATCGTGAAAGTCGAAACATGAATCGATTCAGGTGAAATCGTCAGCTAATCCTAAATCTTACCTGCTGTATTGGTTACCAGAAAACATAATAAAAACTCAGTTAAGATATATATATATATAATAAACAAACCCTTAATATCCTGTTTCCAGTAATACTAAGATCTTATCCATGTCTAAATTGCAGTATCGGAGCGCGTGAAAGGACTGAACTGAAGGAAACGATCAAAGATCTTCGATTCCAGGCTTACAAACAGGAGCATCTCCTCAAGAAACTCAGATATGAAGTCTCACAGTGAGCATCACAAATATTATATGGATAAGTACCTTTAATTACTGAAGACTCCAAGTTATTGCCATTTTTTCAAGATAAAAGTATAGGTTGACCTACTAAACAATGTCATGTGTTTTTCTTTGGAAAACGCGCACCAAGTGTATGTGCCAAATAGTTTTGATAAGGTCTTTATTATGATAAATGACAGAATTTGGCTCGAAACGTAATCATTCTACCTTTTAATCCCGTTTTCCCACCAATTTTTACCTGTAATGTATACTTTCATCAAGTATTTTCATTCCCTTTCTCCTTTTTTGTGTTTTTAGATTTCACGAGTTCATATTGAAAAAGCAGGACACTAAGTTTAGCGACATGCCTTATGTCGACAGAGCAGTGGTCATGCGTATTTACTCCGATGTCAAACTCAAAACCATCGATGCTGCTGACATCTCCTTCTTACCTAAAGCCCAGGATAATGACGACGACGAGGATGAGATCGGGAAAGGTGCTTTCGGGAAGGTGTTCTTGAGGCAATACAAAGGCCAGGCCGTCGCCGTCAAGGTTCCGTATATAAGTGAACGGGTGAATGATGAGGATGCTACGAAGCGGATGATACGAATCAAAGCAAACCATGCTCGTACCACCATGGAAGCTTTAGTCCACCTTGCACTTGCTGACCATCCATCTTTCCCAAAGACAATCGGTGTCGTTGACATTGATGGGGCCCCTTCACTCGTTCTGGAGTTCCTCGGCGACAAGGAAACAGGTGACGTCTTTTCCCTTAGCCAGGCCATCAAACATCCCAGCCCTTCACTAAGGCAGAAAGACTGGTTTGGTATCATCACGGACATCGTCAACGGAATGAAGACAATGCATGCTAAAGGTCTCCTCCACAACGATCTAAAACCCAACAACGTTCTTTTGCAGTGGGACTACAATGATAAAAGATGGCATGCTTTCATCATTGATATGGGCAAAGTGTCCACCCAGACCGTACCTGTCAAACATCGTCACATGCCTGAAGATGACCGCGAGCAGTACAAAGAAGGTTCCATGTTTCAGCATCTAGCTCCAGAATATATGTTGGACCAACAACCCATGTCTGTTGAAACTGACATCTTCTCTATGGGAAAGGTAATTGGTCGGATCGAGGGGAAAGTGATGAACAATCGGATCTTGAGAGAGTTAGTCGCTGAGATGACGAATGTTAAACCACGTCTTCGACCTTCATGGAAGGACATTGAGAAGGCTGTTGCAAAAGCTCGGAAGAAGTGTCTGTCATGACCCTTCGCTATTTGGATAAAATTGATTTTGTAGTGTCAGGTAGCTGAGGTTGTTTATATTTGATTTGAAGATGAAAATATCCTGGCATTCAATCATTATTACAGAAATTAAATTTAAGATTATATTCAATAGAGAAATAAGATAAAAAAAGATGGCATAATGTAGGTCATTATCATGATTATATTCAGAGGTAGGCCTTAAAAGAGAAAGCTTTATGAAACATGAAATCAAAGTCCACCGAGAATCATCAATAACGCAGCATTACGAAATGTTTTCTTCAAATAGTTCGAAATCAATGAAAAGTTTTATATATAATATATTTGCTGATTTTTATCTGCAACATCAAAATGCCATAGGATTAGGAATAGCTATCGAATTGAAGGGCAAAACGAATTTGTTATATTGTTATACCATTATTATGCTGTTGATAGTTTATTCTTATACTGTATGTTGCATTAGGAATGATGATAGAATTTGCTTCAGAAAGTTAACAGAACAGAGCTTTGACCATTGAACGAATAAGAATAGTAGGAAGCTATAAGTGATAAGTCTGAAAAGCGTCTGATCACACTATATTTAAGTGATTTTTTCGAGTCTTTTAGTACTGTAGGAATCCACATCTCATGCTAGCCAACTCTTTCTTCCTCACAGGCGTCCAGAAATTGCTTCTAAGATCTTTGCATTTCCTTGGCCAGTTAGAAATCGACATCTTTCTCTGTCTTGAAAATAAGTGATTAGAAGTAGTTTCTGCGATTTGTTTGTTGCGGGATTGGAGGTTTGCGTGATGTTGTGGATTTCAGGCGGGAAGGGAATTGGTAAATCACGTGACAGACGGTTCTGGGGTCAAAGGTCGACGAATTTCCCTTTGCCTCAGAACAAGAAAGCAAAGAAAAAAGTGAAGAAAGGCTGGTCCTTACAAGATTGAAAAGTTTAAAATGGTGTTTTAAGAAAATCTTGTATACATGTACATTGTAAATAAAATTATTTATTCTGTTGAAGATCATTTAGCATGTGTCTTTTTTGAAGGAAGTTGCTAATAGTTTGTTTAAATTGGACTGGAGCGAATGCGAAAGGTAAACAGAGGTGAAGGGCCGGTAATGATTTTAAGGAGAGGGAAAAAGAGATAGATATATATGGAGAGAGAGAGGGGGGAGGGAGGGAGGGAGAGAGAGAGAGAGAGAGAGAGGTGGGATGAGGAAGAAAGAAAATAGGGGAGGGAGAGTGGGGAGGGAAGATGACTCGGAACCAAGATAGATTCAGATACTTAATGGGTCATAAAAATATCAAGACAAACATGATACAGCGAAGTTTTTAAAGTCATGTTTATTTTCATATGTTCTAAACATCTGACAAGAAGAAGGATGATAAAACACTCTATGAAAAAAAAAGAAATGATAAATAATGATATGTTTTGTTAAAAGATGATTGTATATTATAATAATTTCAGTAAAATTAGGCATAAACAAATACACAATCTGTAGGATTCTTTTGTGAAGCCTATAACTTTTAAGGACGGATTAATCACGACAACTGAATAAGTGTACATTTTAAGGACAGCACTTATCTGTACACTAGACCTTATACATGCTATAGGAAATGATGTATGTACTGATCAAGAGAAACGTAACAATATAAAGAATAAAAGGATACTACAAAAATAATGTGATTTTTGATGCATTTGTATCACGAGCACTCCCTCCTTTTTTCATACAAATTACAAAAAAAACATGGCAACAAAAATAAGCAACATGATTAAATATTGCACATATTTGCAATTTAAGTTATAAAATTTATTTCAATTTTATGTTAACATTACTTTATTATTGTAAACATCTATGTGACTCGATGCACTTCGCAACTGTGGTCGAACATTTTCATTATTATGATCGTTAACATGTTAATGTTATTACAAAACTATTTTTATCACACAAAACGCTTTATATTAAAAATATGGATAGGTAAACCCCAACAAAAAGTTGATTTAAATAAAAATAGAAAAATCTAGCGAGCATAACACTGAAAATTTCATCATAATCGGATGTAAAATAAGAAAGTTATGCCTTTTTTAAGTTTCGCTTAATTTCGCAAAACAGTTATATGCACATCCCAGTCGGTATACAAATTAGGGAACTGATGACATCACTATTTCTGTGTATTTTATCACATGAAATATTCGATTTTTCTCCCCATTGTCCTGAGAAGCAGAGTGTTGTTTCTCCTATAACATGTAGACTTACCATTGATTAACATTTTAAGGTTCAGGCAATAACAAACAAAAGGAATAGTGAGGGACATCATCGATTCTCTCATTTGCATGTGACTTAATTGTACACATAAATATTTTGTGAAAAATAAGTAAAACTTCAATAACTTGTCATAACTTTCATTTTTTTTTATTTTTCTGAAGTCGACTTGACTTTTAAGAACTGACTCAAATTGTAACGAGAGGAAATCAAACGAAGCTTTAGATGGTAGAACAAAATTCTTCAGTTTTTAGTAGATTGTGTACAGTAGAATAAGTAAAACAAATTGAGAACAAACATACTTTGATAACCATTTCACTTGGTTTCAGTCAATTTGATTTCAGAAATTTTGTTGGTCGACATTCCTTCTTTTAATGACTGAGAAGCGTACTTTAAAACTTTCAAGTCCGTATTAGTCATTTGATTTGCTTGAAGAATATTATTTATAAAACCGAACAGGTTGAAGATTTCTTGTTCCTTTTCTTTTCCGGAGAGGGAGAAGGGGTTTTGTCACGAGATTTATTGTTTTCTTCTTTTCTTGGTTGGTTAATGTCAGGCGTGGTCTGGGGTCCATCGTCACATGCTGGTGACGTCATATTCTCCTTTCCCGTGTCTGGAATAGGGGAAATAATCTAATCAATAATCAATAATAAATATATTTATTTTCATCACTATGATCGCTTATATAAGACACGAAATCTGAGGTTTTTAATCCCAACCAGATTTATGTAGCTCGTTTCATGTGACATACCGGATTGGACCTAATCCATGTACCAAAAATGCTAACAAACATTACAATAACAGGCCTAATATGATTGTGATGGTAATGCCAACGGTATTGGTGTAGATGGTGGTGATGGTGATGTTGACGACGCATGGACCTATCCACGGAGGATTATCTATTGTTACTGGGGGTGCTGTGACAACGGTCAGCACCCCTAGTAACAATAGAATAATCCTCCGTGGATAGGTCCATGTGACGATGACGATGAACATGATGGTAATGGTGATATCTATGGGGTGAATGCATGACGCCACACTAATCAAGGAGAGATCGAAAGGTACAACAGACCCCCTCTCCCCTTAGCGGGTCCACTAGGTCGGGAACTATTAGGCCCACTTTTTTCATCTATTCGCCAGTGATAATGACGGCAATGATGATGGTCATGGTGATAGTAATCAAGTAATTAATAACTGAAAGATTTGAACCTCACCTTTGCCTCCATCACCAGTCCTTGGCAGCTCTGGCGTCTCGGTCTCAGTAGGTTTTTGTGGTTCGCTGTTCATATCATCCTGATCCTTAAGAACCACAACCCCAAGGGTCGGCTCAGCATGTTCCTTGATCTTCTCCACCAGTTCTTCGAACTTCTCATCATCAAAGTTGGCCGCAGTGGTCTCGTTAGTAAAGTCAATGTAGAGGAGCTGTGTGAAGGTCATACTCATTGGTCCTACCGGGGGCCAGGTCATTTCCTCAAGAAGCAGGGGAATGATGGGTTTACGAAGTGCATCAGAAAGACTGACCTCCCGTCTGCAGTTCGCAGAGAGGGCGTACTTTGATGTCACGCATGAAATCACAACCTAAAACAGTTCAAAGTCGAAGATACTTAAAAACTGATATCCTCGAAAACAATATAATAAACTGAACTGTCAGTTTCAAAATACAGAAAGAAAACAGGAAACAAAATGTTACACATACAACAATAAATCATAAAATTAGACATTAAATTTACATCGGGTTACGTTCAAATCGATTGTTGGCCGGTAACTGGTTAGTGATACATACTTTTAAAATTTTGGATGATTTATATAGACTGATTATAAAAACTCTTTGCTTTCAACCAAGAATGTAAACCATTGATTTGGTTGCTGCAATCAAGATCGAGTACTGTTAAAGCCGCCTGCTCATTTAAAGTCACTAGCTCATTTAAAGTGACTAGGTCATTTGTGGTTAGAACTTATAGCCTTACACTTTCAAGGCTGAGCGAAGAAAAAGTTGTAAACAATAACGAATGCCATATAAACGTCCATTTCATTCAGAAGAGATTAGCTTTGAAAAAAAAAGGAAAGAAAAATCTATGAAATATAATAAATTTCACTCTTCGTGTTCTAGATTAAAAACTATCTCACCTTTGCATTTCTTACACCTTTATCAATCTTGGAGTAGAGTGGATCCCCACCACCCATTTGATTGATGTCTAACCAACAATGGTACCCTAGATCAGTGAGACGAGAGAACAGTCTCTTTATTTGTGGTTGCTTGTCCCATTGGTAAGAGATGAATACGGTAGGGGGATCCACAGATTCCTTAGACGAAATAAACAAGAGATAATTTCAGCAAATCATAGGTCACATAAGATTCAAAATAGGCTTTACACGAAGAGAATCGCAGGATTGTAGATGAATAATACATGAGAATTGTTGAAAGGAGAGTAGAAAACTAGAATAAAATATCAAAGGACACAGAAAACGGGAATTGCAATATTTGGAGCTCGTTAAGTGGCATCAGTGCATAACATTTGAGATTAAAAGCAGCTCCATGAAACACGTGAATGGAAACTAGATTGTAGGCCATTCATAAGGGCTCATTTGACAAAATGAGGGTTGATCCAATATTTGTGGAAAAAGACAGTTGTCGAACTATGTTAATTACCGTAGATTGATTTTGCTGAACACCAGGAATGTTCTTTGTGTCTTCCGACATCTTTTTCACCGTGGCTGGTTTGTCTTCTACCTGAGGAATCCAATTACGGTACTCTAAGTAGAAAGAAAGAAAAATATGTAATGTCACATCTTTGCTTTGACAAATTAAACTCCGAGTCTGGAATAAAATCACATTGATCCTCAATTTAATCACATGTGTTTCATTGTAGAATACAATGAAGTAATTATATAATGATGTCTGCAAACAAAATTCAAACATTTTTTTTGGTTTAGAGTGTCTCTTAAATGTGACACTAAAAAAAGTATGAAGGTCACCTCGGGGAAATATGCAAACCATTTTTACACTGCGTAATTTTTTCAGCCATTTAACAACTTCTAGTCAAAATCGTATACATTTGAGATCTTTATTTCATATTTTGAGATGAAAGTCCTCAGCATTCTTCTCACAATCTTACCTTCAGAAATCATACTCTCCTCCGGATTTGCGTGGTAAGAAATCTGTCCGAGAAGCTCCGAAAACTTCGGATCTTCCCAGAACTTCTCACCCCTGACGTATTCCTTGTCGTTGTAAAACTGTATGTAGAGAAGCTGAGCAAACAGCATACTCATTGCGCCCTCAGGTGGCCACTTGGTGTGATCTATGAGGACGGGGATGATAGGTTTGTTCAACAGGTTGGCAAGATTAACCTAGAAGATGAAGAAAAGAAGAATACTGTTAGAAAATTGGTTATATGACCTGACCTATTAGGTAGGCTGTAGCTGCTGCGTACAGCATGTAAAAGACACTGATGTCTATTGGAAATGTTAGATGGCTTTCCTATTCCCAATTATTCTGTTTCGTAGGCCGTTCATGTATTTTAAATGTATTTTGTCATTAGAAAATTAAAATTGTACATCATTATTCTGTTCGAATATATAATAATTTAGATGAATATTGAGGAAAGTTTAATCAGTGCAATAACTAGACGAGCTACAACCTACAAAACTAGCACTTGAAGGACTGTGCAATACCATCAGCGTGTACATACTTTTATCATCCATGTTCAGCAGCAGCTAAATGACTTCCATTAACATGATGATTTATCATTAACAAAATGTATATCTATAGCAGCTCAAAATCGATAACGAATTAGCATTGCATTGAATGTAAATTCTCATGACTTTGAATAAAAATAAATTTCACAAGATGTGATAAAAAATTGTGAAAAGGGTTGCAATGCTTTAACACTCTTTCAGAATTAAGATGTTCCCCCAAAAGGAAAGATTTCGACACCGAATTATGAAATACATCTCTATACCTCCTTGTTGCAGTTTTCCGAGTTCGAGTATTTTTCCGTCACCATACATAGAACCACCTTAGATGATCTCATGCCCTGGCTAATCTTAGCGAATAACTGATCTCCTCCACCCATCTGACCAATGTCCATCCAGCAGGGAAACCCGGCCATCTCAAGATGCTTTCTGATGGCTTTCACCTCGGGCTGGTGGTCCCACTGATAGCTCAGGAATACTGTTGGAGGTATCCCAGAATCGTCCGAAGGGGCTTGAGGTACAAGCATTTCTAATGTAATGAAAAGAAAAACGTTGTTGCCTTGTATTTATGTAGGTGTTGATATAAGCTATCTTTCTGTTAGGCGGCTCCCGTTTCCAACCATCATGACCATGCGGCTAAAATTATGTCAAACTCGGGAAACTAATGCTCGAACAAATTTTCATTGTAGAAAATCATGTAAGAAGAAGTATATCGTGCATTCCTAAAATGAAAACGCAACTTGAATCAAAATTATGTACCTGCTTCTTCTAGAGATTGCGTGATTATTTCTGCTGCATCGGTTCTTCCCATATCCTCCAGTGCACCAAGAATGGCGTAGGTAGCGTCGCTGCTCTTGTGAGTTGTGTACCACTCAGCCAGGATGGCCATGGTAGGGTCTGGTGATAAGGCCCAGTTACGGATATCTTCACCCGAGTAGCCGAGACGAACTGCCAAGAATCTCCAGTCATGTTCGTGCTCTGGGTTCAACAGCTTTGATACGTCACGTGACCATTTAGGTGCGTTAGTTATCGTCTACAAATGGTAAAAGTTTTAGAAAACCAATCTATCAAAAAATTATCGCAAATGACTCCAGGATGTAATAAAAAAATGAGCTCTTTCTCTTGGTTTGGTCACATACATTATTTTTGATAAGAATGATTTAATTCAATATCGAAATCGTATCATGTACGGAAAGACAGTGAAGTTGCAAAGACATAAGCTATCCTTTTTATGTTAACATGCCAATAGTACACGAACTGTCTCCATTGCAAACCCATGCTTTCCAACTTACAAGACAAGAGGATGCTTTGTTTATCATATTCCAAGTTCAAAAATGGGAAGTAGAATAGACAAAGCGAAAAGTTTTATGCAGAAGTACCATGGCAATGATATCTTATTCAAGGAAATGAAAGTCGGTTTGGCGGGTTCAAATCTGATTATATTTCACAATCTTTCCAAAGCTCCTTTTTACCTTATGGTCGATCTCTTCGACCTTTTCGACCGTCTCATCGACGACCTCTTCTAACTCATCCAGTCTCTGGCCCTGCTCATTGACGTCTTTCTTGACGTTCAAAATCTCGTCACCCTGTTCTGTCACAGTCTCGTCAATTCTCGTTATGTCATTTTCTGTGTTCGTCACGCGAGAATCCAAGTTATCAATGTCTTCCTGCTGCTCGGCAACGTCCTTGCTGAGACTCTGTAAGCTAAAAAGAATGTCAAAGGTGGATTTTTTTTTAGTCATTTCAAGTTCAGTCAAGTTCAGTCTACGAAAGCTGTTGCTATCCCGTTTGGAAAGATAAAATACTGTCTCGATAATTTCCGACATGCTACTGTGCTGTCCATTCTCCTCACACGTTGCTTGTTATGGAAATTGTAGGCCTACTGTGATTATATTCAAACGCATAACTGATGATAACAGTGATAATGTTGATGGGGGAATTTAAAGTTATGATAGCGTGTACGAATAACAATTAAGGTAGATTTAAACATAAATACCAAATGTGGCAATATGACAAATCGACCTCATGCAGAATCAAGCAAAATGATAACCGAATTGTTTGTATATTTACAGGATTGTAACTACGTGTAATTAATCATATGTCATTATCATTAACCACATCAATTATATTCTAAAACCATGTTTTGGTTAGAGCTTTATTATACGTTACCAAAACATTTCCTACCCGAAGATCATCTAAAGATTTACCTTCTGTCTTCCAAGAAATCGATCAAGGATTGGACCAGGTCTGGGACACCCATCTGCTGACATGTCTTTAGTTCCTCTATTTGTGGTCGATACACGGCTAGACATTCCTTATAAGCCATGCCAACCCGCTTCGCCTCCATCATTATTACGGATATCCACATAGGATCTATCGTCTTCACCTTGTCAAAAAAGATCTTTAGACACCTTTTAGCTTCTTTCTGGGGGAAAACAAAGGATTTGACATCGTGATACCGACAAGGAAAACAACATAGGTCTGTAGGCCTTCTGCCCTGATATTGGTCATGGGGAGCGGGCATTTGCGCATGCGCGGCCGAAAAATGGGGAACTCTCTTCTAGAGGGTTTATAAACTTTGACAACCACCTTCAGGAGCATCCTGAAGACATACCTGTATAACGTTTTTTTTGACAACCATCTATGTATTGAAGGCTATCCTTGTATAGTTCCAATTTGCTTTGTACTTTTTCCTATTACTGTAATTTGCTATGAAGCGCAATGAGCATCTAAATAAGATTGAAAGTGCGTTATACAAATTCGATGTATTACTATTATTATTATTATTATTTTAAGACTGGACCCATATTCCAAACTTGTCACCGAACTTGTAAAAAAAGTATGAACAACGTCTCTTGCCTAACACCATCATATTTTTGGTTACGTCTCAATGAACAGAAATGAAGGATATATCTCTGATCGTTTTCTTTAGAGATAGTGCCTTAAGTTATGTGTTTGATAATTACCTCGCTGGTGCAACCGACGCTTGCAATGATAGTACATGCAGAAGACACGGAGAAAGCCGACAGTTCCCATGCTTTTACACATTTATCTATGTGTTCGACAAATTTGATGGCGTATTCACGAGAGATATCGGCGAGTGCCATAAAACAGAGCGTCGCAAGGGTTGGATCACACAGGTCCTCCATCATGAGATCGATGTGAGAGACCAGAGCCTGCAGGAAAATTATTCAGAATTACAGGGCTTCATTCCAAGAGTTAGATATAGATGAGAAGGAGCAATTAAACCTTAAAAATTATTGCTCATTGGTACTTTCTATCGTCTGAAAATAAGGCTACATTGGTACGTTCTATTTCTGTGCATGGTGGAAAATGTGTAAGTGGATTTGATATAGGGGGCGGATGTCATCCCTTCTCCCCTTTCTACACTCCTAGCTGGAAAGATGAGTCTGCCCGTATTGATTAGAGCTATATTGGAGAATATACAAGTAATTACCCGTTACTATTTGAGTCTTTTGTTCTCTGCCTGTATGAAAAATTCTAAGACCCCTCCAATTAAATTTAACGTTATTGAATAAAAAACGGTGAAAAAAACCTTTCGGCGTCTTCTTTTCCATCAGTATTTCAATAATCATGATAATGGAAGGCAAGGCTACAAAATCATACCTCGGGATTTTGTTTAGCAACTTCATCCAAGAGAAGGTACATATACATCTTGTCATCATGACCCATGTCTTCCATCTTTTCTGCAAGTTGGTCCATTCGCGATAAAATCACTTCCGGTTTGCTCTTATAAATTCCAGTAAAAGCACCTGTACGAAATTGATATTGCAAAGAAATGTATCAAAGCAATTAATAATTGAAAGAGAGAGAGATAGGGGGGGGGGAGAAAATAGAGAGATAGGGGGGGGGGAATATAGCGAGAGGGGGGGGGGGTGCCAATACAGTATTCCAATACATTATTATTATTCTTACTAGTATTGTTGTATGGCATTAAAAACAACCCCCACTCACATACCCATAAAAGCACCTATAATGCTGTACAGCCTGTAATGACCAGAGACTAATCAGAATGTGAGGTAGCAACAGGGGTCTCCGTCAGTGGAGAAAATGCCAGTCAGATGGCGAATGCAGAAATACATACAATAACTGTCAAACAGAACCCCTAAGGAAAAAAATGATAATAATAATAATGATAAAATAAAATAAAATTACGAAAGAAAAGTAACTTTACCAAAGCACATGTTCCATATACATGAAAACTACCTACTGCAAATGTGCGTGTCTTCACATTTGTTGCCCAAGTAGGCCTCCACTATGGCGTCACCAAATGGGACAAGGATATCACAGTTTTCTCCAAGCGCTCCAAAGGTATTACCCGCTAGTTCCTCTAAGTCTCCGACGTCACATGTGAGAAGTTTTACCACACTTGGAAGGAGATCCTTGTATTTATTCACCTTGTCGTCCTCCTAAAACAGAGATAGATATCATATCACTTTATTCTTGCCTCAGAAAATCAACCACTTGACTATTTCACTCTTTAAAGGTCAAGTTCACCCCAGCAAAAATGTTCATTTGAATAAATAGAGAAAAATCAAACTAGCATAACATTGACAATTTCATCAAAATCCGATGGAAAATAAGAAAGTTACGGCATTTTAAAGTTTCGCTTATTTTTCACAAAACAGTGATATTCACAACTCAGTGACATACAAATGAGTCAGTCGATGATGTCCATCACTCACTATTTCTTTTGTTTTTTGTTTGAATTATACAAAATTTCATTTTTTACAGATTTGACCATATAGGGACCAACTTGACTGAATCATGTAGTATCAAACAAGGCTAATTCCACATGGTCAGGGGGGAATTAATCACTGTTTCACTTGATAATGAGGAGAAAATAGTGAGTGGATGACGTCATCAGTCTCCTCATTTGCATACCAACCAGGATGTGCATAATAACTGTTTTGTGAAATTAAGCGAAACTTTAAAATATCATAACTTTCTTATTTTACATCCGATTTTGATGAAATTTTCAGTGTTATGCTTGTTTTTTTTTTCTTTTTTTTGTTGGGGTAGAATTGTCCTTTAAATAAAACATGAAACATGCAAGAAAAATGTATATAGCGAACTCTGACTTGGTGAAATCAGGGTTAGTCTTACAAAATTAGAAATACGGTAAAGGAAGGTTTGAAAGGAAGAGAGTTATATTATTAAGGTAACAATTACGCTATAGTAAATTCAAGGCAGCGATATTTTGCATCTTTTCCAATCAAATTCAGGCAACGAGTAGCATAAGAAGTCATGGCTAAAGAATCATACCTGCAGTATATAATCAGTGATGATTGTGCTTATTATATCTCCGTGGACTGAGAGAGGTGTCTCCTCGCCCTCAAGCTCTTGCTCCAGACAGTATTCCAAAATGCTCTTTAACTGACCCACACAAGATTTCCTGTGATAAACAATAATAATTATTTTCATTTTGTCTAACACCAGTAAGTGAAAACAACGAACTGCTGGAAATAAGTAGGGTAGAATTAACTTGCAGTACGTTCCCTATAAGCTTTCTAGGTAAAATAAAAGCATTCAATGTATAATGATCCATGTATCTTTCTTGGTTGGACAATGTTTAATCTGACGTTGCTCAAAGGATTGCGCAGTAGCTGGTTACACAGAATATCAAAACTGCCCAATGTATAATCCGTTGCCCATAATTGTGGTCAAATGTATGTATTAAAGCATATATTATGCTTTTACCGTGCGATTCGTAATATTTCAAGTAAATCAGTATCACGACTACTATTATTGACATCTTACCCAGCATTTTCTAGCATGGCACTAGCTGGCATGGCTTGTGCCAGAGCCTTATGGTCCAGGTTGTGTTCAAAGTCGACGTCTTCACGGCGTAACCATTTGAAAAATATTTCCAGGACATCAGGAATAAGCTTTTCAGTACCCTGTAACAGAGGGTAATCAATGAAATGTTAGGTACCAGTGTTGAGGACCATGGTTGGTGATGACGTCAATATACAAACGATGATGAGTTGTGAAGAACGAAGTAAGTTTTAGCACCGAGACGCAGAACTAATCCTAGAACACATCTTAATGTATTGACAATGCAAGTGCATTTTCAAATGATATCGCTAGCACTTGTCCGAGGGCGTTCATTCAACCTTAATAAAAAATGCATAATTGAGGGCCAAACTTTAATTGAATGATGCACAACTTTAATGTGGAAATTATGTCTTATCGTGTGTTTCAATATAAGTCAGTGGTATTAGACGATGTTTATAATCATGAATTATTGAAGTTTAAATCTGTAAACTGCAAAAAAGGAAATTTCGTTTGATAATACTGTGATACGCCACAAGCTATATTGTATCAGGGTATATAACGTATCATAGTATAAACTCTAAAAACCTTAAATGGGTTGAGTAAATAAAAATGCAGAACAAAAAGCACGTTTCAAGGGAAATTTTTTACTCATTATTGCGTAAAATTAACATAGTATAAGGTGCTTTTTTTACCCAAACGAACATGCATTCACTTTAACCCTAATTTTTGTAAGCCTTCCTTATAATGAAATGGAGTGAAATATGGTGGGGAGTGGTGGAAGGCATTTGAAATATATAAACTTTACCTCCCATGTCATCTCACTTGATTCAGCAATGGCAAGAGCAACAACGAGATGCATGTCTGAACCGCTCTGGAGACATGCCGAAAGCAAGCGAACGAATGACCCCTGAACTTTCTTGATAATCTTGTCGCGACTAAAATGCAATAAGGAAGATGAAAGTGAAGAATAAAAATGCTATCGGTTAAAACTGAATGTGAAGACACTTTCTAATATTTTGAAAAATTTACGAATTTTTCCCATTTTGACTTAATGAAAAAAGAAAATGAAGACAATTTTCACCACTACCACCGCCATTTCTGCACAAAAAGTCTAAATCCTTAATTACGATGACCAGAATTGCATTAATGTTCAGATGAATTTGCACATTTTCAACAGGTTTGTGGCAAGAGGTGGATTTTAAATGAAAATCTTGGAAAGACTAGTTGACAACCCAAATGATATTCAAGTGTATGATTCACCTAATGGTGTATTAACAAAGACAGAATGTCATTGATATGTCCATTGTCCTGGAGGTGGTTGTTAGTACAAGGTGTGACTGGATGGCCAACTAAAACCACATTGGGAACTTGTGGAAGCTTGTTTATTGATAGAGTAGCAAGAACTCCTTATTTCAACGCAATCTTGAGCTCACTATTACCCGGTGTCCAAGACAACGCAATACAGAATTACGTTATTGAAAAGTATAGAGACGTGATTGAGGTTCAATTGTTCAAGCTTTACTTAAGGCTATCATCACGATAAATATCTTAAGGATAAGGTAAAATTTGAAATGCTATCATATCATAATATTATCATATCATATCTAATTTGCATATTCACATAATGTGTCGTAATAATAAACCATACGCTGTATCGTATACAGTCGGGTATACCGTATCATATCTATTTAGAATCGACTGACATCTGCTTATATTAAAAAAAAAACCTTTAGCGCCATTATCATGATTATCCAGAAAAACCAGCCTCTCATGAAAAAAATCATCATTTAATAAACAGTCTCTAGGTGTATTGTATTTGTTGCGCCTATGGTAACCATGAGTCGTCTAATAGGTCCGTGTCTATGTATCAGTCCATTCACTCACCTACAAGCATTGATGATCTCTGAAACTGTATCTTTAAGTGCGCTGCCAGAATCACCCCATGATACATGCTTCGCCTCGTCAGACTCCTTCTCGTCATCTGTGGGCTCCCATTCTATTGGTTGCTCGAGGTCACGTGTTATCAGATCAATGGCATCTTCATGGCCCTGATATAATACAAGTAGAGAATTACGTTGAAAATGAAAAATGAAAATAGTGGAGGAAATGATAGCTATAAAACTAAATTGGGTTATTAATCAACGGCGACCATAATCATGATAATGACGATATCAAAATAGTGATAATGATTACACGAATATCAGTGGTAATATAATAATAAACTAGCGCATCTATATAGTGCTCAACCACACCCCACACCCAAAGACACTTGACACAGGCATAGATGGACACCCTCACACAAACATCCCCACTCACACTTCGGCCCAAGATACACGAATGAGGCCGGCCCGGAGGCGGCCCGACGTATGTGTATCAGCTCGCTATTTTTGATTGCCGGACTGAAATGAATCCACCAAACAGGCGATGTCAGTCCGGCAATTATCCCCAAGGCGGCTTAACCACTGAACTAAAAAAGCAAACTATAGTTAATGCTAACGAACATCAGTGTGAAAAGACAGGCACACTTTAATAGGTGTCGTACATGAAGAATCTCAAAGCGGCTCCAGTCTCATTTTTGCGTATATGTGACACCAAACTGCAGGCTTGAGGTCAGCTCGAAGGGCACGAAGCCGGCGTTGGAGGCGGCTTCAAACCCGATGTATATCTCGATCCATAGACACACCACCAGCATGCCAGAGATTAAAGAAAGGTGGGTGAAGCTGGGATATGTTATAAATGAATCCGACTTCGGATCACTGCAATTTATGACGACCATAACAGCCATAACAGAGGGGATTCCAAAGAAGAAGAAAAGCACTTTCAATGGGTTATGCAATGAGACAGGTGCGTTGCTATGTCAGTGCGTACATTATCTTTTGTTATAGGTTTACTTGAAGCCCCCCCCCATTCATATTTGACCATAGGAAACAACCAAAGGAATCTATGTAAAGAGAGTTACTTTACCTTCCATTTGACAATGGCCTTTTCATTGAATATTTCCTTGGCTTGTTCAAAGTACGACTGGGTTCTTCTCTTCATGCATTCAATGCATATTTCAATCATTATTTTCTCATGTTGGTTTTTCCTGAGAAATAAAGAAGAACAGACGAAAAATTACTACTACTACTACTACTACTACTACTACTACTACTACTACTACTACTACTACTACAACAACAACAACTACTACTACTACTTCTACAACTACTACTACTACTACTACTACTACTACTACTACTACTACTACTACTACTACTACTACTACTACTACTACTACTACTACTACTACTACTACTACTACTACTACTACTTCTAATATCACTACTACTACTACTGCTGCTGCTACTACTACTACTATTACTACTAATGCTGCTGCTACTACTTTTACTATATACTAAAACTGCTACTACTACTACTACTACTACTACTACTACTACTACTACTACTACTACTACTACTACTACTACTACTACTACTACTACAACTACTACTAGGCCTACTACTACTACTACTACTACTAGTACTACTAATATCACTACTACTACTACTACTGCTGCTGCTACTACTACTATTACTACTAATGCTGCTGCTGCTACTACTATTACTATATACTACAACTGCTGCTTCTACTACTACTACTACTACTACTACTACAACTACTACTACTACTACTACTACTACTACTACTACTATACTACAACAACTACTACTACTACTTCTACTACTACTACTACTACTACTACTACTACTACTACTACTACTACTACTACTACTACTACTACTACTACTACAACTACTACTAGGCCTACTACTACTACTACTACTACTACCACTACTACTATACTACCACCACCACCACCACTACTACTACTACTTTTATATGACTAGTCTCACCGAAACTGCCAACTGTGAGCTATATTTTGTAAACTGATTCAATCTAGCAAATGCATAAAAAATGTTGGAGTGAATGAACTTACGCTGCCTTGACGGCGCCCATTAGATCATCCCTCAGTTCGTATTTGCAGGTCTTGATGAATTCTCCGCTTGCATCTTTCTTGATCTCTTCTAAAACTCGAGGAAGATGATCCTTAAGATTTGATGGATTTGCAGCAATCTTTTCTTGAAATTCTTCAAATTGTTCAGCCATCATTCACTGAAAGTACTTTATTGAGAAACGAAGTAGTTAAAGAAACTTGGTAAGTTGGCGATTATATAAAACTATTTATTGTCTTCTCTCTTGACTCAACATACAGTTTTCAGATAATTTTGCTGAAGGTTTATTATTCAATTTGTTCACAATATCACTATTCCTGAAATTATGTGTATTGGTGAATGTGGCGTTTTCACTCTTCGAATTCTTTTCAGGCGAGTCACTGTGAGGTTAAGATGCGTCTGAGATTTTCTGAACAGAATTGTTATAAACATATATATATATATATATATATATATAGTGTGACTTTACCTTTCATTTTTGAGAGCTACGCTCCTTTTAAAATCTATGATTTTATTTTTACGGCATTTACTATACCTTTTATGATTATATATGTATATATATAAAACATTTATATTGCATTCTTACATTTCTGTTGAAAACGTTAAACTCATGGGCGGCTCCATGATGGTACCAGATTTGCAGGGGCGGGGTATACCTAAATGTGACATCAGTTTTCCCAAATAAATAATATCCAAGGGATATAGAGTTAAACGACATGTACTCTTTCCATATAGATAATCTTCTTCTTTCTTTCCTTTTCTCCTCTGTTTTCAATACATGAAATTATGGGAGTTACCCTACCCTTGTGGTATACCAGTGTACCCTGAATCAACTCTGAATTATTATGCTATGTAGTTTATATACCCACAAGCTTACTTGCAACTCAGTGGTCATGCTGATGTCAAATGTTAATTTGAAGAAAACAGGTAAATGTATCATGATGTTAAGGTGAAATTCAAACAGTGATTTTACGTACAGTACGTCAGTCGAAATACTAGGTAGTGACATGGAGTACGTACCACCTTGTAGTTGTAGAATCACAGTAGGCCTAACGAGGCTGGCTTTACATGAGGCCTATCACGAATAATGCAGTTTATGTACCTGTATTCCATATATTCCAGAAGATCAACGTCAGTGCCATCATATGATCACTTTACATTTTTCGAGTCGCTGTTCATTAGGAATTAAAGCCTAACCGATTACACATTATGCATTCAATATCTATGGTACGGTGGGTTCATGCAGCACGTTATTGATCAATGGTCGCATGCGTTGCCATCCTTTTATTTGCTGTATCCATGCCATGAAAGCCTATTATAAGAGAATACCATTCGCATTGATAATCATCTTTACCATGGGTGCTGATTAGTCTGCAGGCACAGACCCAGGTTGAAACTTTGATTAACAAGTACATAGATCTCCACGCAAAGAGTAGCAGACCCTTAACACGAGTGAAGGGTTTGCACACCAGACAAGGTGCCGATTGTTTTTCATGGTTGTAGGGGGAGGAGGGCGGGGGAGGGGTGACTGACAGTGCTATCATTCTGAGGGAGTTAATTGTCTGCTCGAAGATATAAACGCTTTTTATTTTAACGAGGGGGGGGGGGCTGACCTAGGGAGCGTTTCATGAAGGACTTGTCTGACGGTTTACCCGACAAGTCCTGTTTTATATTCTCTCACCCATTCAGAATCAAGGAAAGTTGTCAGATCTCACAACTTGTCTGAAAAACATGTTGAAGACTAAGGTTTTGAAGTACACGTTCAATTTGTTTTTACAACATTGTTTTATTCGTAACTATGCGAGCGCAGGCTGATTTGTTTATAGTTACGCTGACTTGAAAATGGGTAAGAGTAAAGTATAAAGAGACTTGGCTGTTCACATGGTTATTTCTCTATACAATGCGTATAAAAAAGGTTTACACTTAGACATAATCCTGTGAAATTATATATTTGTAATATCCTGAAGCTTTTTCCACATTTAAACATTAGAACAAATCTCTTTCATCTTCAACGTCTACTTTTATTCACACAACTATACTATTTCCAAATCATTTTCACGAACTTTGCAATAGTAAGTGGTGCTCATTCAAACGGATTTTTTTTTCGACAGTTATATCGTCATTTCATTAAAAACACACTTTAACTAAGAAGATTGCTTTCCGGCAAGATATCTTTCACCACTTTAATTAGTTTCATTACCCGGACACTTCACAGAGCGCCATTGCGCCACCACCCACGCAACGAGGCACTCTTGATGATGTCTGCTTTACACGGAGCTATTTCACATGAATTGGCTTAGGCTTGATTTTCTATCTGTTAATTATTGTTCAGCTTGGGAAAAGTGTGGAGAAACAAGTATTAAATGAAATAATGTAAACCCACTTTAAATGATTAAAACTGCTGGAGATATCTTAAATAAACTGTTGTTTACATTCAGTTATGTCCTCAGATCCAGCTGGCACGAAAATGTGCATACTTAGGTAAAGGGGCACTGATTAGAGAAAGGGCACTTACAAGAAGGCAAAGGGGCACTTGCTCACACATAAAACGGGTCCTTCTCAGGTGAAAGGGGCACAATACACGTTCGTGTGGGACACTTTTCTTGCGTAAAAGGGCACTTTTCAGTGCTTCAAGAAGTGGGGGGGGGACACTGCGCCTCCAGCCCCCCTCCAAGGATCGCCGCCCTGGCGTGGTTGAATGAAAAATAAATAAACTCCACTTGTCATTCCGTCATCGAATGAGAATTTCACCTTTTCATGTCACATTAACTCACTCAAGTTTTTCACGGCAACTACTTTTCATGATTATCAAACAGGATACTACAGAGAGGCTCGTTCATGCATTGTAATCAGCCATTTTTTAAATAATTGGAATGGTTTATTGTACGATATGTTTGAAACACTAGTAAATGCCGATTGGTATGCGACACCTGCATTGTTTACCTTCATTTTGTCTATTGCACACGGTCTAATCATAATTTTATCTAAAACAAATTCTTCTACTAACCATTTATAGTATAATTGTCATTTAATAGGGTATTATCTTTATGGGATGAGAGAGAGCCAGATACAAATTATAAGTAGAAATTTGAACTTTAAAGATGGTCTTAACTATTGTATCTCCGTGTGTCGTACAGGACGTTGACCAAAATGTCCAGCGGAAAATAATGTATTATGACCGTATAGTCAGTTAATTTTTCATATCGTATTTTCTTGTCAATGAATGTTTTAAGTTTGGCTGGGTACATTCTATGACGGCTCTTAGATGGAAATCCCACGCGTAAAATTATGAAAATCATAAATGGTGAAAGCTCAAACTTATAATTGGAACCTTTAGGTAGCAAAGCAAATTAATTTCACCTATGAGGCTCATCGAAATAAAATTTCAAGTTTTGAATTTATGTATCTTTCAACATTTCAGGCAAGTATGGCAACTGACTAATCTTCACATTTTTTCTTATCGTAGCTGGCGTATTCTGGGTTATATTCGTTTGCCGCGAAGCAGAGTGATGCTGTCTTGTCGCATTCACACAGTGCTTGCTGACATCCGTCATTGGCATCAGAATCTGAGAATACGACATTAAAAAACTGAAATAAGTTAATCGGCCCAGTTTTAGATTCCACAGCCATTATGTCCGGATTATTGACCATGCAACCAGCATAGTCTTAGTGCTACCATTAAGAGATAAAAAAAAACCGTGCCACTGTATGAAGTGAATTGAGTGTCAAAATAAGGCGATACTTTTAACCCCCATTCTTAGAGACTTTATATTCACAGACAGAGTTAGGATTAAACCCGAGTTGAGAATACGGGCCCTTGATTGTTTTAAACTATGATATTCTGAATCACGGAGCTGTTTTTATACTTATTGGTATCATTCATAGTAATGTGCAATAATCTACAAAATAATGATTGTAAACTGAAGGAACAGTACTGATTTTCGTTCTGCTTACTCATTTTCATTTTTAATCTTTAAAAAAAGTTATTTAAGTAAAGCGGTGATTGGTTTCGATTAAAAAAAATAATTTCATTCATTTCCGTGTTTCATAAATCTAGATATTTATACCATCTATACCCTATTACGATATCAAATATTTCTTTTTACTGGACCAAAATGAATATTTAACAAAATAACTCTCCTTCTTCTAACTGCAACCACCCCCAAAATCTAAAGTTCACGGGAACTTACTGCATGAAATATTGAGTGCTTTTTCAGTAGCGCCATTGAACCAACTCCAAGCAGCTCTACATTCGAAAGAGTAAGATATGACAGACAGATCGGTTTCACTGGAGCAAGCACCCCCACTTTCGTCTTTCAAACTATTGTAGCAACTGCCATGTTCCTGACAGCATCTGCGAGACAGGAAGGAGTTAAACTGAATTAGTTATCTGAACATGTATGTAGCACCAATAAATTTCTGACCTTAAGAAAAATAAAACACTTTTTGTCCCTTCTTTTTTTTGTATGTGTGTAAAATACTACTACGAAATTAATGATAGGCTTTAATTCTCTCTAAACTTAATTGCCAGAAGGCCATTCGATAATTTATTATGCAGAGATGCACGTAAATGACAAACAAAGGCGTTATACATCAAAACATAAAAATCTGGAAATACAAAAATGAAATCGGCACTTTTGCTCATGAGTAAGGCCTTTCTTGTATTTGGGATAGTGACGTCAAAGGTCGGTCTCAGATTTAAGTAATGTTATGTTCTTTATGTATTGGTAACATTAATGTCTGTAACATTTTTATTCTTCGTTATTATTCGTCAGTCATCACGGTAGACTATTGGTCTACGACTTTACACCAGATTTCGGCCATTTCAGAAAATATGTCGCCATCTTCATCGACATCCGGATCCACCAAATCGACCAGGGACGTCCTTTTAATTTAACAATCACCTCTTACATAATGTCCAGACATTTCACTTTCTTTTCCCCATTTCATATTGAATCTTCTCCAATTAAATCAAACTCAAAAAGTCGTTGCAATCGGCACCTAACCCCATTTACAAAACAAATAATCTGGTGTGAAGATTTTTTTTAGGGAGATTATGAAAGTCCTCAAGCAGTTAGAAAATATTTAATGACATTCAATATTTCCAGTGCAACAAACTTATGGGATCTCTGCAAACGAAAATAAAGTTGATTATATTGCTGCAGAGTGTTGCCTCTATGATATTATTTAACTATGCAAAGAAAAAAAATCTGTAGTTTTGGAGAAAAAATAAAGAAAATATATGTTGAACTCGCTTAGCTCCATTAACCAAAAAATGACTCCAGATTTAATTATTTTGTTTTCATTTTTTCATTCAAACTAATCAATTACCGTAAGATTATTAAAATTATAATATATGAAGGTGCACGAGGGGTCGATTTCATGCAAGCCAATTTCATATGTGATCAATTACTCCTTACATTACTGACTTAAACATGTTAAATGACTGAATTCCTTCTTTTACATCCGATTATGATGAAATTTCCAGCGCTATCCTTAATTGATTTTTCTCCATTGATTCAAATCAATTTTTCTGGGTGTGGGCCTCAAAGACATTTCATGTTTCGTATCTCCATACATTTATCTGTTTACAATGTAAGTAAATCCACAAATAGCGACCGACGAAAAGAATGGGCAATGTATTGACACTCACTTATCCATATCATCCACAGGGAGGCTAGAACCATCAGAGCTACCATGGCTACAGAAACAACCGTATCCTCCGTATCTAAGACTTAATGCATTGCCACAAGATGGAAGGATGTTATAAACTTGTAGAGAATCTTCGTCATTTTCATCAACCTCTTTATGCACTGGAGTACCTGCAGTGGTACAAAAATAAAATAATTTCGACAAAATGATACAGTTATATAGCTGCAATAGGACTTCCTGAACTGCGACGTTTAGTGTGGTAGGTGCAGAAAGATATCCATTCTTATTCAGTCTTACCTGATGCAAACAATGCGAGCATCGTTACGACAAATATACAACGGTACATGGCGATAGTTTCGTGTCTTCTTGTAAGATAGAACTAAGGTGCTTTCATAGATTTCATAGACTTTAATAAAAGAAGAGTTAAATCACAACGTCAGGTGCCTTTATGCTTTATCTTGATGTGGCTCTGACTACCAGTGAAATTGTGAAATTTATGCATAACAGAGAGATTGAACAGATGGTGAAATATGAAAACAGTAAACAGGTTATTGTGGTTTAGAGTCTATCAGTGCCAAAACATATCGAGAATGAAAAAAACCCCGGAAAAGTATTGTTTGTTAAGTCGAGAATGAAAATATGAAATAGGAAAGGTTGATTTTTTTTCCTCAAAACGGCCCTGAATTTCGTGAAAATTTCATAACAAGCTTTATAAAAAAAAAACACTCACACACACAGTGATTATCAAAGTATTTGGGATAGCAGCTGTATTGTAAAATGAATTAAGATTGGAAGAAAAAGCTCATCAAGTGCAGGTAACTTATTCTTTAAACATGTTAAATAGTGAAATATGATCCGCAGCAAAAAAATCAAGGCATACAATTATTGCGACGTTGCGTTATATACACTTATTCGATGCGTTGCTTAGCGCTTAACGTATTAAAGAAATCATTTAAAGCAACATAAGCTACTACGCATAACGTTGTACTTATCAGTGGTCGAGTTTTGTGACACACCTGAAATTACTTCCCACAAAGCTTTGAACAGACACGATTTATATCCTGTATACCAGATCTAAACAAACGGGGACTTTGATTTCGTTTATTCCATACATTGACTATATCAATAGAAATTAAGTTTAATTAAACACGACGACATTTTCTCAAATATTTATCTTTCACTCTGATTCCTAGTAAGTTATTTGATGGCTATAATGTTGGGCGTCGTGCAGTTATTAATTCATATCAAAATTTCACTTACATAACATTACAAAATTTACTAGCAGTTAAACTTGATTTAATGTTTCTCTCCCGATATGACTAAAATTCTTTAGCTTCCTTAATTCGATATCATTTGTTGTTTGAAAAAAAAGAGCCCTTGAATAATACCAGCTAATGCTCTAATAATCATTTCAGAAGAACAGCCCTACCTCAAAATAATGTTGGCACAGTTCTAGATGGAATGCGTAACTTACTCTTAATTCTCATTTTTTTCGCTTCCATATTCCACAATAACATTGGATACATTGGTCCATTTCCTTTTATATATTATAAACCTGAATTTTAATGATCTCTTTGCCAAATATGTAATGTAAAATGTATGGCGAAGCTACACGGGAGTCGTAAATTTCAAATTCCATATCTTTGTATGCGTATGCTTACGAATTCATGGTGTGGAGTTAGTGTAGGCCATAGAGGGGTGGGGTGGGATGAGGATGCGTGCGTTGAGGGTGTGCGTCTCTCTGTGTGTAATGGTATCAAGTAATAAGACAACATTTTTTTGTTAAAGTTGGTGCTTTGTCATGTTTGTGTAAAATGCTATTCAGGACGAACTATCTTCTAATTTGATAATACACTGTTAGAAAATTTATCCTTAAACTAAAAGAAGTTCCTGCAGCAGAGTCTCGAGAACACCTGTAATCTTACCAGATTGCGTAATCTTACAGGAAATTGGTATTTGGTGTGTGTAATCTTACAAATTTCCTTAAATAAAACACTCTTTTCCCCTTTTTCTAACAGACCTGTTCTGTTAAATTGCAGAAAAATTCCTGTTTCATGAATTTAAAGAATGATTCTGGTATTGCTTTCTGCAAAATCTTCTTTTATTTTTCTGTAAAATCAGGGTTTTTTTAACAGTGTAGGAGACTCACCTGTATGTATCATTATTCTTATGTATTACTATAACTTGTTATTTAGTCGATTTTTTAAATTATAAAATTCGACAAAATAGTGATGTTTGACGATTCATGTAATAAAAAAGAAGAGCAATAGTGAATATGTGACATCATTTGTTTTCTAATTTCCATATCATGCGTGATGTTTTGAGAAATTAAACAAAACTTTAAGTTGACAGAACTCGTTTACATCAGATGTTTAATGAAATGTTTAGTGTATTTGATTTGTCATTGTATTCAAAATCTACCTGATTTTCTTTTAAATTTTAAGTTATTATTTATTTATTAATTTATTGATGAATTATGTTGTAATCTAGAAGGCATGAGATATGTACCTGATAGTATCATCATTTATTTGACACCGCATAAAAAAATATAACTCAAACAAATTGTCATCCATTTATTCAATGACATTTAAGAAAAAATGAAGTAGAATTATATGCATTTTACCGTGTTTAGCATGTCACACGTAATTTGTTTATGTCTGTCTTTCTATTTGCCAACCTACTTACATGCTTATCTATCTATCTATCTATCTATCTATTTATCTATCTATCTATCTATGCTATCTATCTATCTATCTATTTATCTATCTATCTACTTTCCCTATCTATACATTATATATATATATATGTATACTACACATCATCTTTTTTATCCTGTTCTCCTTCTCTTTTCCCCCTTTAATAACATAATCTCTCTTTTTTATTACCCCCATTGTTTGCGATATGTGCACGCATAGAATTCTCTCGCCCCACCGCTTTCTCAGTGGTAAGGTCAACTTCATATTGGTTTACACATTCAGTTTGCATCGTGTATGAGGATCGCAATTATCGATATTTCAAATATGGCGTCAAATACCGACAGTAAAATTAGTAGCAGCATGTCACTGTGGATGATATTAAGTGCCTTAGTTTTGATGTGGCCCAACTGTGTACTTTCCCGTAAGTCTAATATTGTATTTTATATTTATATATAACTGTATATGTTTGTCTAAATCAACTAAAATTCTTGTAGATTATCACCAGCTAGTAACCAGGTTGATTTTGAATATTTTGGAGTCGGATGCATTTTTAAACAATAAATATCTATATTCATGAAGATCTATATTCACAATGCGAAAGTAAGTGTAATATTGAGCGAAAATAGTTCATGGATAAGTCTGTATTGCTTCACTGTTTGTCATGATTAGGGTGAGAACATTTGCGTTTTTATTGATCTACTGGTATTTTCCGTTCGATATAAATAAGTTTTTTTTTATATCGTAACTTCAATTTCAATTTTGTTTCCCCCAAACCAAGCATGATATAACAAAATAGACTTGAGAATGTGGGTCATTACATGGGAGTCTTATTATGGTTATTAAAATAGAATCAAATTCATATAAATAACAGCTATACATGCACAGAAACCTATGTCAAATCCCTTTACATTTGATAACACCATCCCCGCTCACATAAAGAACATGCATACTGACTGGCACACTCGCACCAACACACACTCACTATCATTCACACACATAATATCAGGTCCCATTTTTCTATTAGGCATATAATACTTTATCTTTATTGCTGAAGAAGAATAAAATATTCGATCTCGGAATCGATTGCATCTTTGATAAGGGGAATCGTTCGACTATCATGACTATGAAAATGATGATACATGTAACTACACATGTCTGAATTTAACAGTATTTTATGGACATAACTTTATTGAACTTATGTATTGCATAGACTACTTCATGCTAATAATTCCCCAATCCCTTTTCAACGAAGCGAGAAGGAAGCCAACGAAAAATCACTGTATGAATATGATATATCTTGATGTCTGTATTTGCTTTGACCCATTGTTATAGTATTATGTCGATTTTGCGCGCAGACGAAAGCAAAGTCCAATTCAAATGACGTAGTCACCAACTGGTACGCCTTGGCAACACACAAAATGATGTTTGTGTCACATCATCGATATAAATAGCAATAACTCGGTGCGAAATGATGTTATGTATGAATTATCTGTAAAGGTGATCCCATCTTTCAAAATTTAGATTGTTAATTTTTGAAATCTGCCTCAGTGGCATTGCAAATTCTTTTGATTATCATTCTTGAAATTAACACGGGTTTAGTCCTCTAATAATAGTTTCGAGACCTAACTAGAAAGCGAAATTTGAACTTATGTATCATGAATGTACTCTGCAAATTCACCCTTTTTAATAGTAAATATCCTGGATTCATCGGGCTCATTTCTAGTTTTCCTCAACTTGCAAGTACATTCAGGGGGTAAACAAAAATAAAGACAAATTACTTACACTTTTTGTTGTTTCCAGAACCGTCTAAATCGGACATTTGATATTAATGTAAACGAATTTTCATGCTTGTGGAAATTCTATAATTCACATAATTCACAAAGCTCATTATTAGTGCACTCTAAAAAAAAAGATTACCCAATATTGGGTAAAATGGAAACATGCATGTTTGTTGGGTAAAAAGATGCAAAATATTTAGTAAATTTTACGCAATGTTGCTTTGAAATTTACCCTTCAAACATGCATTTTACCCAAATTGGTAAAAAAAATCCCAGCAATTGGGTAAACTTTTCTCTTTGTCTTTAGAGTGTGAGTATGATTATTACACTATTTGCCCTAAATATTCATCAAAACCCCAAAAATGTCAGTTTGTATACATTGTATATTTGTTTGTATTAATCTATATTGTCGAACTGTAAACGTTTAAATATTTTCCGATGCTTTTGATTTGATTAGAGTTGAAATAAAAAAAAAAACCTACTTGAAATGGTCATTACGAGGACCGAAAGTTGAAACAATGGCCTACAAATATTTGCCCTGATTTTGCACGTTTTGGTTTCATCTAAATTGCAGTATTTGTCTTTCAGATCTTTTAAAACAATAATCAATTCATTGTTTCCTTTTTTATTTATTAAAATGACATTTTAAAATCTGTAAACATCAAAGAGTAATTTCGAAAAACCATGCTATTTTTTCACAATATCTTTTGGTTTAAATCTTTATTCATGAATCTATTTCAAAATATATTTTTATAACTGTACTACAGCTATGTCAAATTCTGTTGCGGTAACTTAATTAGGCCTATAAATATCTCTTTAAAATGCAAAGTAAACGTCAATGAAATTTCATTACTTTTCGTTATGCTCAGTAGGGCAAATTTTCAATACATAATCTTATTGCAACATCAAGCTCTCCATAATTACATAAAATCTTGCATATACGCGTGTAAATGTTGATCATAAACTGATAAATGTACTTATAATCTCTGAAGGTAAATTGCATTTTATGTAAGCATACAGCATTGTATGTGATGTGAAATAAATGAAACTGAAAACTGAAACTGAATTGAACTGATTTAATTCAACAAAAAAGTATTTTGAGCTGGTAAAATTTCAAGATGTTATGAACTGTCTAGAGGAAATGGACAAATATAATATTGTAAAAACCACTGGAAAAGTGGAGAGGGAAGTTAGAGAAGGAGAAGGAAGTTGCTTGGAAATTCTGGTAAAATGAGGAATTAGTCCCGGAAAGAGTATTAAGAACAATTTTCTATAGATTGATATGAAATTGGACGCAACTGACTGAGACTGAATCAATGATCAAGCACAAAGGGCACTCGGTACATTTCTTTGACATTTGTCCAAGGTAAACATCACTGGTTCCAATAGGTAATAACAAAACGTTATTCTAGTTCAATATCATCATAAGTTATTTTCTCGTTCAATCTAGGCATATGAAACGACCCTGATTTACTAGAGGGTGGATATATGAGAGGGGAGGGTTTGCGTGCTAAATCGATGTCCATTCACTGAAACAAGGTGTAAACAGAAAATCACCTGCAAATTGATTGTGTTTTATTCATGCATTAGACCGTCTTGAATCCTTTCTTGCAATATTTACAGCATTTCTTTCCGATATGAATATGGATGAATAATTACCCCCCCCCCCGACAAAAAAAAAAGGGTGCACTGAGATGCAAGATGTTTTGGAAAGCAAATTCAGCAACTGATAGTGTAATTGATAATGGGAATGAAGCTGAAGACCCTTGGTGGATATTTCTGCTGGGATAAGCAGGATGAAAACCACAAGACTAAAGGAGCGTTTATGGGATCACATACATGTATTGGATGTCTTATGGTACTATGGTACGATGGTACTATAGTAAGATGCTTCTCCACCAATCTTAACCAAGAAAAGTTGTTAGATCTGATAACTTGTCAGACGAGCAATGAAACACTCTCCTAATAATTAGGCCTTCTTAGACAGGTGGTTGCTAGTGACAAATCCTTATCGACATTCTACGCCCCACGGGATTCGGGGGCATTAGGTTTGAAAAGATTTTCGCGCAGCGATGCCCATCGAGACAAAGTAAAACCAAGAAGTCTTTGTCGAAATTTGATGAATCAAAATAGCAATGTACTTTAGTCATTGAACCTGGAGAAACGACATATTTAAATTGTTTTTAAGCTCCGAAACAATTTTCATCAAAGACCTCCCAGCTGATCTTTGCCATTTTGACAGGCATTCTCAATGAATTTACTGTATTCTTTAATCCTGTCTACATCGCTGAGTGAAAACTACTTATTGATATAAGATGACGTAGAATCAGACTTTATTACAAGTAATAAACGGCTTTCCTCGAGCCAGTGATACACGTTGAAACGAAGCAAAATTGAAGTAAAGCAACTGAATAAAACTGAGAAAAAATAGAAGAAACATAACGTGACGGGAAAATGATTAGAATTAAATTAAAATTGAAAGTTATACTTATAATTGTATGCATATGAAAACAGAAAGAGGGTAGTGAATAGCAGAAAAGCAGATTAAACATAAACATATTAAGAATAAGTAAACGAATTGCAAATTAATTTTTGTTTGTATTCTCCAATGTTTGCCCAGAACGCATACATCATACACTACAGATCAAACACATAAAAAACAGTAAACGTTTGCTTTGACTAATTTCGTGAAATTTGAAAACAGTACTGAATACACACTTGCATACTTTAAAACACATGGCGTTTTTTTAACGACTCGTGATTATTTTGCATGACCATGATGCAAAGTTTTGTAATAGTTCATGGTATTTTGATGAAATATAAAAATTATAAAAAACCCCCACATGCATCTTTGAGAAACACGGCGTTGTAGACATTCTTAAATAAAAACTGTTAAAAGGGGAGTCCCCTCGATCAAACGAGTGATAATTTATCACAAAATATATGAAGCATTGAATAATCAATAAGTGTTTCTGGTGTGTAAATACTTTAGTTCATCCCTTATGATATCTCATTTTAACCACCATTCATTTCAAAACACTTATCATGTGATGATCAATCAAAATACGGTACATCATTAATAGTCTTCCGAGGCCTTATTGTATCTGAACCCAAGTGAAATGCCCCTTTAATCACAAAGAATCAAACAATATCATATTTCAACAATGCAGGTTAAACGATAGCTGTATTCGATAACGATTTTTTTTTCTCCATATTTCTTGAATTAAAAAAAAATGCGATTGTCTCTTATTTTTGCAATCTTTATCCAAGAGATATTGTAAGGGAATGATGGTGTAGCTTTCGTAGGTTTAATAGAAAATGTTTGTCATATATATAATTCTTATTTCATCCGATTTACCTCTTCCTTTCTAGAACAAAAAGGACAGCAATAAATGAGAATAAGGCACCATTTTTTTACCATAGGCTATATTATACATGTGAGCTAAAAAAAACATATATTTTTCATTTACTTGAAAGTTGATGGAGACATCCGACTTGCCGATGGTTTCTCTCCATACGAAGGGCGTGTTGAGATATACTACGGCGGCCAATGGGGGACAGTATGTGATGACGAATGGGATGATCTTGATGCACAAGTAGTTTGTCGACAACTTGGATACAGTGGTGGATCAAGTTATCCCACATTTGGATCTGGATCTGGAACTATATGGCTTGACGACGTTGGTTGTTATGGGTGGGAATCAAGGCTGGAGTATTGTCCGAATAGGGGATGGGGCGTCCACAACTGCTTTCACTCCGAAGACGCAGGTGTTTCCTGCACTGGTAAGTCAATACATACTAGCAGGTCCGTCGTTAAAGACGGGGGGGGGGGGGGTGCGACACCCCACTACTTTGAATATTGTTGGTAAATCTGCGATGCCGTCGGGAAAAATGAAGAAAAGGGGAGAGAGGAAAAAACTGAAGGGAGAAAGAGGAAAGTAAAGAGGGAGGGAAGAGGAAGAGAAAAAAAAACAAGAAAATAAAGAGAAGAAGACAGGAAGAAAGAAAGAAAGAAAGGGGCTGATGAAAATGGTCATGTTGGTGATAATGATTATGATAATGATGCAGACGACAGCGATAGCAAAGTAAATTGAGTTTACACATGATTGAAAAATTGAAATATCAATATCATTCAAAATGAATGCTCAATTTTTCTTTCATAGATTCTTACATAATCATGCTGAAAATCACCATTTAATCGGCTGATCCGGTAAATCCACTATGCCAAAGCTACCTTGAATATCATCAGCTAAATGTTTATGTATAGGTCTGGATCATCTACCGGGATCCAACATTTTGATAATGCACTATTGTATGATTATACCCACTAGAATGAAAACTTAATGTTCCAATGTTTATTCTAGCTAGATCAGATAAAAAAAAATCAATTCATCTATTGATATATTGATTTATTTATAGATGTATATGATATAATATATTGATTTATTTATAGATGTAAAATCTGTTTTAATATCACACGAAACCTTTGTTCTGATCTAACTCCAAGACCCATACAAAGACTACTCTCGTTTAAAAGTGAATGTCAAAGCGCTACGTGATCTGTCAATTAAAGTGTGCTCTATCTTGGAATACTAAAACTTGATAAACTTTTACGAAATAATAACGTTTTATTGGAAAATAATAGGACTTTTCGGTTATCTATCGTGAACTTCGAAATTTAAAATTGCCAGATTGTAGAGATACCATATAAGGCTGTAATATTGAATTTAATGGGTTTTTTTTTTCGTTGTTTTGATTATCCTACAGCAAGTGGTTTAGAAGGAAGTCTCCGGCTCGTCAATGGCAATAGTCTTTACGAAGGCACGGTTGAGATCTATCATGATGGTGAATGGGGGACCATCTGTGATGACAGTTGGGATAACTCGGATGCAAGAGTTGTTTGCAGACAACTCGGATACTCAACTGACAATGCTCGAGCAAGGACCGATGGTTACTACGGACGAGGAAGTGGTTCCATATATTTGGATGAAGTCGGTTGTTTCGGATACGAAAGCTTTTTAACCCAGTGCAGCAATAATGGATGGAATGTACATGACTGTAGTCATTCCGAGGATGCTGGGGTGTATTGTGGTGGGTCTGTAGTGAACTACTTAATTATTCTAATAACGATCATTCTCTTGTTGTCGCTCTTAAGAATGTCTCAAATTCATATTTGATAAGTGGGTATAGTGGTATATCCTAAGGATCTGTGGTAGAGTGTCCTCGTCCTTCAAAGGTTTTGCAGCATATTACATGTATTGTATAAAGAACCGACTTTGATTTCTTAGAGGAAAGATGAATATTCTGTGATATATTTTGGTAGACGGCGTATGCATATCTTTTGGCATCCTTGTGCTGAAATGACGGACGAATTAGTCAGGATTGTGATTACAATAAAAAGAACATAATTTTGAATGATAAAACTAACATCGTCGTATTTTGTCATTTCTTCTCCTTTCTCGACTGTAGGGTCATCGGATTATCCACCCCCGGTGAATCCATGGCATTCACGCATCGTTGGAATCATGTCGTTTGTTGGTGTGTCCTTGTGTCTACTGACGTTGTTCTCAATCATAGCTGTCTGGTACACTTGTAGTCGACCGAAGCCTGCCACCAATCCTACGACATCTCAGCAAATCCCTCTAGGAAACGCTACTTCTCATCCTGCTGCTCATAACACTCCTGCATCTCCCGCTACAAACGGCATGACCTATCCTACTCAGGTCACAACTCAACCAGCCACTCAGCCACCACCATCAGCTCCTCAGCAAACACTCAACAGCAATCCATATCCTCCAGAAGCTGCGGCAAGGTCTGAGACGAGTCCTCCTGAATATATGACCGTTGTGGATTCCCAGACCGACACCTTACCTCCACCGAATTAGAGCAAACCTTCATACTCTTTTGCCTAGAAATTACATTGGGGAAGGGGGATCAGTTACAAGGTGGGAACAGGCTGCTATAATTAATGGGAAATTGTGATCTTACCATGCGTTTTCATTATCTAATCTGATATACATGTATAAATCTAGAAATGTTTGTTAAACATGAAAATATCTAATAAATGTGAGTCGCAGTTATATTCCATGGCTGTGTATGTCCTTGCACATGTGTTTTACAGGGGTAGACTTGATCTTATCAGGATATGACGAAGTTCTCGACCCTCGACGTAAAGGCCTGGTCACACCGCCTCCCGATGAATTTCGTTAACAAAATTGGGGGAAAAATGGAAAAAAAAACCCAAATCAATCGAAATCAAAAATGGTGAACGGGAGCGAGCGGTGATGATTTTTTCTCTCCGCTCCACGACCGCTCCAACAACACTTGGGCGGTGTGACCAGGCCTTAAGAATGGTTCAATAATACAGTAAATATAATTAATTAACCGTATCAAAGTGACGACCCCGGATGACAACAAACATCTTGGAGGCCTTTGTCTTTTGTGAACCTCTTTTTCGACGAAGGCCTTGTTTTTATCAATTTATAAAAAAAAAACTTTCCCTGTTCTTGAACTCCCCTGCGTACATCGCGGAGCGAAATCTAGTTGAATAATGTCAACGTCGAAGAGTTTTTTTTTTATAAATCAAAGTGTCATTTTAGAGTCAATTATCTTCGAAAGAGTAAAATCTGCTGCTGCCAAGATTCCTCGTTTAATTCCATGGTCTATATTTTTACGAAATGTTCAGATGTCTTTACCGTGGATAGATTGATATTTTTAAAATAATGAGGGAGATCCACCTGAAATTAAATAGAAGAAATAGGGGAAGGAACTTGCGATGTGACGAAAGGGGGGGGGGGGGTCAGTAATAGAATAATAAATGAAATCGTATATTGTAAAGTTCAGTCAATACTTCAACTGAATTTCATGGAAATAATTTATATATATATATATATATATATATATATATATATAATATATATACATGCATACATAAAACAAATCAAAACGTGATTTTAAAGTGATTGGTTAACATTGGTTTGACTTTTAAAAAATCTGAGCTAGAAGGTCACACTTGTCACCTGTGTCTGTGATGTGTTACAAAAATGAAGCCCAGAAAAAATTGTGTTCGAAAATAATTATTTAGTGCTTCAAAAATTGAAATATGAAGTGACGGGAAACACCATCTTAATTTCATCCCATACACTTATGTGTACTTTTTAGGTGTCTATAAGACGCCTATTTACAAAATCGGGGTTTGCCTTGTAGTTTTAGCTTTTCATTTCAATAATTTTCATTTTCAATAATGGTCGTTTTCAGGGTTTATTAGTTCTAATACATGCACTTGTACACTTGTTTCATCATGGTTTGAGAATTTTTTAAATCAGCTGCTCACAAAGTTAAACAATACCTTTAAAATGATTGAGGCAATGTTTCCATTTTCGTTTTAGGTCTTTTTGTCTTACCGTTTTTTCATTCTATTCTTTATTGTATTATATTATGTGTAATTTCCTGTCATTTCCTTTTACTGTACTTGATAATACTTTATTCATATTTCATTTTATCTGATGCATTTTATTGAAGATGTTTTATCCCTTCTGACATTTTATTTTATTCTGGTTTAATGTATTTTATCGTATTCTATTCAAAACTTATTTATCTGATCTTATTCAATTTATTCTCTGGGATAAAGGTGAATCCCGAATTCCAACCATGAGCGATTACATTCTCATTGGAGAGCACTAGAAGTCAATTATTGCTACATAATATTTAATATTTTACACGGAGCTAGTGCCCATAGAAATATCAACGTGATGGAAGCTAAACATTTCCCTAATAAGCAGTCAATACTGTTTGATAACCAGTAGTCTTTCTGGTTACAAAAAGATAATAGTACAAACAAGTTCAGACTTTAACGATGAGTTTTCACAACTCTAGTAGGCCCTGCACACTGCAGTCTTTATCACTCGAAATAATGATTGCAGTCACTATTCTATTATAATTACTGTACGGGCTATATACTCTTTAATGTCTTTCAAACTAATCAATAATGTTATGAGTAGGCCTTTGACATGCATGAGTGTGGGTGTGTGAGGGTAGAAGGTTGTGATGGTGTGTGTGTGCGGTATTAATAAATTAATGTTCGTTATGATTACCTTATATCATGTATAAATAGGTCTATTTTTAATGTGCGGTCGTTTTTAGAAGGCAGGGATAAAAGGTTTTTTTATTACTCAATAACGAGAGAAAGAAAAAGTTAGTTGGTAAATCCTTGTAATATTCCTGAAACTATATTCTTTTTATGAAGAAAATTATGATTCACAATTAAGATTTTATATCAAATTATTAGATGCATATATTCTATACTAAAATTATACTTTTAAGAAATTATATATACATTTGCAACTTGATGCAAGTGTTATTCTTATTACGCCACATTCGATTTCGAATGCACCATGTATATACTCTTACGCTCGTATGCCTACTATTAAATTTTATCATATATTCTTCTCTTCTTTGGAAACTCCTACTACGTACAATAAGTTATGGTCAATGCATTGTCATTAGGCAGTTAGGTACGTATGTCCTTTGTCCGATTCCAGTAGTAGAACTTATCCTTACCTGCAAATTAGAAGAAGGCGATTCAAGCTGACTGTAAACTTGTATTTTTTTATTTGCATCGCTCTCTGCATGCATGTATACAATGTAAAAACTATGATGTCACGCCGTGCCTGGTAGTAGCAGTATTGGAAGATCACAGAATCAGGAGTTAAAATTACACCAAAGCATCGAATGGAATCCGACATCATCTTAAAATTCTTTCATTCAGTCAAAGTGGGAACTTGGGTTTTTAGAATAATTGCACACATGATTTACAAGGGATAATATGATGGGGAAGAATGTCAAGGTCCAACAGTTTATATTATCTACAACATCGCAAAATGTATGTGGGGTTTGGAAGTGACGCCAGTTCATTTTTGCAAGGCAACATTTCCCCAAATTGGACATGTTTGCAATATTACCTTGTAGGCACGCTGTCAAAAAACAAAACTGTAAAAAACAGTAATCATTTATGGCAGCTGGGACGCACAAACAGTATGAACTGCTAAATTACGATGGGCTGTAAAATGAAAAAAAAGAGAGAAAAATGGATGACTGTGAAAAAAACACACACACTCCATTTTAACATTCATTTAACATGAGATTCGCCGTTACTTTACAAATGCGAACACTATTTATACGATAGATGCACTGCAATCAATGTAAGAAACACGATAGTTCGTTATTTTTTCACAAAGATTATAATATTTTACTGTGTTTTACATTTAACTTGTAATTCTACGTTACATATCACTACATAAATACGTTTGATCTGTTAAATCATTTGTCGTCTGCTCCCAAAGGATACACTTTTTAAATGTTTCAATGAGTTAAATCGAGCAGTTCCTCCTTGCATTTAAATGATCATAGTTTATTTACTCTTTATGCCTTTTAAGCTCTTATTACGCTATAGTTTAGAACAGTTTTCTATTTTGCTTTTATTTTGCTAGTTCTGAGCATAATGTTTAACAACAATGATGTTAACTAATTGTTTGACACAAGAGAAAGTAGCCTAACAATGGTGTTTTATTAATAATTTACTTTACACAGAAACACCACATTTCATTCTATCATTGCTTATGCTGCTCAATGTACTTAAAATCTTGTTTGTATATGCATCGTTGTGTATTCTATGATTTTTTGTTTTTTAATACGGAGACTGAATCTTAATAAAGTAATTCTGAGTTTGAATTGAATTATTATGATTATGAATAATAATTATTCATCGAATATTTTTGTAAAATTCAACTGAGAATTTTCTTTAGAGGACAAGTAAACCTTAACAAAAATTCGATTTGAATAAAAGGAGAAAATTCCAGCAAACATAGCGCTGAAAATTCCATCACATTTAGATGTGAAATGATAAAGTTATGACACTTTAACTGCTGATTTCACCAGCTATTATTTTGTATTTCATTATAACAAATATTCTAATTTCTCTTCATTGTCATGTGAAACAAAGATTTATTCCTCCCTGAACATAATGCAATACCATTGTATTGACATTTTGTGGTTCGGTCAAGTTGGCCATTTTGTCAATCTGTAAAGAATTTAATACAGGCTAATTACAAAATAAATACCTTATGGGTGAAGGACATCACTCTCTCATTTTGCATATCAGTTGTGCATACATGTAAATCTTTTTTTTTGTGAAAATAAGCGAAGCTTTTGAATCTCATAATTTTCTTATTTTACATCCGATATTGATGAAACCTTCAACGTTATGCTTATTTGATTTTTCCCTATCTATTCAAATGGAGTGGACTTGACCTCTAAGTGTAAAATTGCACATTATAATGGGAAAATTGAGCACTCATTAATTATATTCCTAATGTTGCTTTAGAATAAATGTACGACTATTCTGAAATGACAGTAAACGGATCATTATTATTCAATGGCTAAATTTTTAGGCATCAGAGATATCAAATAAAAGTACTAGTACATGAAAATTTTCTGCTTAAGGAAGAGAAAAATAATGAATAAAGTGTACAGGTTAGTAAATGTTGAAATGTGATAGTTTAGGATTTGATTTGAGAAAGAAAACAGAAAGAGGATCACACTAAGACTTTCAGGAAACATTAGGATGGAAAGGTGTGAGCGACAGAAATAGAGAGAGAGGGAGAGCGAGAGATTGTTTTGTTTTTAATAATACCCAAACAAAGGAAAATTAATATTCCAAACTTATACAGAGCAAACAATGCCATGTTTGCGCTCCCACGAAACAATTTTGTACATAATTATAAATGATAAAAAAATTACACCAAGATTCCTGACCGCTTCTCTAGGAACAATTGAAACATTGTTTACATTAGCATTTTTTAATCACCTAAGAAATCGAGATATTAAATATGTACGACCTCGGCGTTAGGATCATTCAGTTTGAGACAATTGGGAAATTGCTCCCTGGAAATTACATGTGCACAACGTCCTTACATTTGACAATATATCTACGAATGGGGACAAGAACACTGTATATGAATAAAATTGGGTCGACTACCGAACCTTTAGGCACACCAATCCGATACATTACCCTATATCTGAATTGCAGCATCCTATCCAATGCTATTTCCGGTATTTCTGCAAATTTATTTAGCTCTAAATGACAGCAGATTTTTGTTTAAGACTAATGTGCAAAATACCTCCTTCAAGAGATTTTTAACGGTCCAAGTTATGTTGGGAAACAAGATCAGAAATATACTTCTTTACAAGAGACGAGGGAGTCGAATCTGGTATATTTATTTCCTAATTCGACTCTGAATCGTGAATTAAGTATTTTCAGTCACATCTCACTATACTTAAGCACAACCTGTTCACCTGTAAAAGAAAACATTTATATACTTTACAAAAAGTAAATGTTTCAAGGGGAGTACCAAGCTTCGACGGCAAGAGAGCACGGACGGTACTTACTGACGAAATGTGCGTATTCTCTTAATCTCAAGACTCCCTCTCGGTTCAGACCAGCCTCGAAGAACTCATCAATGTACATGTATCTCCTCCTTCCGAATCCTCTTTGCTCTATCCTCTGTCATCACTTCGTCATATCCATCCCGAATAAGGCGTCCGTACTGTGCTGTATCGAACTCGGTCAGTGAATTCCAAGCTAGAGTTACTGAGGAATTCAGACGCTCCTCTTGTAATCATTGTTATGCAAATCGGATACCTCTGCTAAGAAAGAAAATATATTAGTTGTAGAAATTGATTTCTTGACAATACTTTCGACCAGCATAAACGTCGTTAAATAAACTTCATGAAATTGCTTTCCTGACTTTGGAATTGGGGGACGTCATGCGTACTATTCAAATTATCAGAAATTTTCCTTATCTTCACAGTAAGAAATGTTTGAACCCTAATGAAGCACTTGTACCAAACTTTAGGGGTGTAATCTTGTACCCTACTGCACCCTAAGTGGCAAAAGGTGAAAAAATGCACCTTTTTATCATTAAATGCACCGAGAAATCGTCGCTCGTACCCTAATAGTTGCAAATATGTACTTGATAAGGTGCATAGTACTTGACATTAAGAAGGGGTTCAAATTTGAACCTTTATTACATTGTTCAATTTCCCACCACTAGGTGCTTAACATAGCTAAATGCACCCTAAAATGAGCATAATTGCACTCATTTTGTACCAACCCTGAGGGTTCAAATTTGATCCCCTATTTCTTGGTGTGTTGTTGACAAAGAAATGTTAAAAAATTATCTGAATCAGTATCGTAACTAGGAATACTCAAAGAGGGCGTAAGCATAACACCGTTTTCAAATTCGTGAAACAGTTCGCTGGAGCTATGCCATTTCACTGACTGTCTTTTGATGATTTTCCTTCTTTCTTGCCGTCAATGAATTGCGATTTTAGTAAGAGTCTTCCAAAAGATCAAATGATGACACCCAAAACTTGTTGAACGCAGTATATAAATTGATAGGTCAATTCGTTGCCCTTATTTTTGTTCTCTCGGATTTGTCAAGAGCCTCTCATGTGACTAATCATAATCATACCAAAAAAGAAATAAAATTCCTCCAACATCAAAATATACCTAAAGTCAAAGTTTTACGAGTGAGAGTTTTTAGTTTATGGAAAACTACTCTGAAAGCTTCCATCTGTCATCCTTTAGCAATTAGACATTATATCTGTTCAAAACGTTTCTCGTAGCTATACGGACTTATCAAATTTTATCGCCATGCATTTTACTTCTGTCTGATGGCTGTCCATATACATCAGTCTCATTTCTACAAATCGAGGTATTTCTTGATCTGGTTCGACTTATCTTATCTCTCAATCTAAATCCTTCCATTCTTCCTCATTTTTCTCACCCTCTCTGTCTCGCTCTCTTGATGTCCTATTTTCTTTTTCTTGTTGTTACTTTTATTGTTTGCAAAGTGTACACACATAGGCCTACTGGTAGAAGAGTGGCGAATCAGAGGATCGTCATTTATTGAAAATGGCGTCAACTATTGGCAGCGAAACGGGTAGCGGCCGCACACTGTGGATGATAAGTGCCTTTCTTTTGATATGGCTCGAGTGTATATTTTCCCGTAAGTCAAAAAGGATTTATATATATATTTTGTATTCGTATCTCTATATCATAACCATATACATTATTGTAAAATGTAAAGGCCTATTATTCTTATGAAAGAGTGTCTATTTGTTAGACTGAATAAAAGTCGAAATGGTTGATTCTCATTGATAATTTGGTTGATATTATCACATTGACATACTGTCTACTGTATGTTAGAATTTGGGTGAGAAAATGTCGTATTTTACTCTTACGTTTCTTTTGAATCTAGTGAGTTTATATTGCCAAAAAATAAACAAATAAAATTGTTAGGTATGTGGAAGAGACCAACGGGTAATAAAAATGAGATCAAGTTAACACTATTACATTGATAACACAATTGTAGGGATTATCATACAGAAATATTTCAAAACCTATGTAAATTCCTGTAATACATTATAATTACCGCAGACCAGACATCTTTTCCTAATTTCCATCCCTTAATGTATCTCTCATGATTACTAAAATCAAAATATCTTCTTCCATCTTGAATTATGGGAATGATTTTACGATGAGAATTACGTTTTCATGAAAGGATCATAGTATTCGACATACTTATACTGATGAAAAACTAAGTCAATAAGTCTTGTTGGTTGGTAGATATAAATTCAATATAACCAGTATAAAAAACAATATCTGCATGAATATAATATTATACCGATGTCTATATTTTAAGTGTTCAGTTGTTAATACATGCATTTCTTCAGGTACTATTTTTCTGGTTCGCTGTCAATGCAGCGAACAAATGAAGGCGAAAACCATTGCCATGATTACTTAACAAATATAGTCGTCAACCAAATACACGGCCGTGTGCTACGCCTTGGCGACACACACATAATTCTATTGATATTATTACGTCGGAGATATAAATAGCAATGATCTAAGGAAAGTTCAAATTCTGTTGGAAGTTATTTTGAAATTTCCGCTCACATCATAATAATAAACTGCTCAATATACATCTTCTGTCACCAGATCCTATTCCATTTTAAAAGATAGTGTTCTAAGAATTAACACGGGTTTAGGCCTCGATCAAACAAGAAAACTGTGGTACGTCTGAAAATGTATTTCGATCTTGCTCAAAGGTAAAATTTTACTTAAAACTACCACATTTGTAGCTCTATATTTTCCTCATTGATATTGTAATATGTTGTTTTAAATGAATTCACCTTTTCCTTCTCATCGTAAACACATCTACCATTTTCCATTTGAGGCCATGTGCAAGGCTTTCACCTTTCAAGGTGAAAAATTGAAAAAATATAATGGTATTCCTTATATGATATAAACTGCTAGTTATAATCACTATCATTCACATTAATTTTGTTATTATTCACATCATTATAGTCATGATAGTTATACATGATATATCATGAAATTAAGTTAGAAATTTTGATTTTATTCCTTGACCGCTTCACGAGTTGTCAATATTCTTTTTTTTTTAAAAGTGGAAAACTTTTGTTTACACACACACACCCACACCCACAAAACCCATATATATATATATAATGTAACACGTGTAATTATGTTTTTATGCGATTAAAAACATGAATTCATCAAAATGATTTCATAATATATTCGTTCGAATTTCAATGACGTGAAAGAATTTCTTGAAATCGAAAAAAAAACCAAGGCTTTAAATGTCACGATGTAGCTGCCGTCAGTTTTTAGAAAAAAAAATAATAATAATGATTGCTGCTCGAAACTCATCTATTACGATGATACACAATGTTACGTGAAAACCATGCATTTTTTTCATTTGCTTTAAAGTTCCCAGTGAAGGGGATATCCGCCTTGCAAATGGTTTCAGACCAAACGAAGGGCGTGTCGAGATCTACCACGATAGCCAGTGGGGGACAGTATGTAGGGACGGCTGGACTGGTCTTCACGCAAGAGTAGTTTGTCGACAACTTGGATACAATACTGGCGTTGAGAGGACGAACCTCCAATTCGGATCTGGATCTGGACCAATATGGCTTGATGACCTTTCTTGTGGTGGATTTGAATCAAAGCTGGAGGACTGTAGAAATCCTGGATGGGACAACCACAACTGTGTGCATTCCGAAGATGCAGGTGTGTCATGTTCTGGTAAGTCAATACCAACGAGGTAAAGTGGTTGTACATTTGTCTAAACAGCATGACCAAGTGAACGCTCATTGACAGATTTTATTTATTATATACAATGCGTATCGAAAAGTTTACAAATAGACATAATGCTGACAAATTTTATATTCATAATATCCTGAAAATTTTCCACTTTTCAACACTGATGCAGATCTCTATAAGCAAATGACAATATAACTGTCGTCAAGTCTTTCCGCTTGAGTGAGCATTAATTACTTTCGAAAAGTTCGTAAAAAATAATTTGCGCAGAACTTGAGTGCCATTGCGCCACCCCACACACACACACGGAGGCCATCGTGATGATCTGCTTTTCGCGGGGCTGTGATTCACATGAAATGGCTTAGGTTTGATTTATTTTTGTAAATCATTGTCAAGCTTTCATAAAGTGTAGAAAAACACATATTTAATGGATTCTCAAGGCTGAGGATGATATGATTTGAACAGATATAGAAAAATCAAACAAACAAAACGGTGAAAATTTGATAAAAACAGAAAAGGAATAACAAAGTTATGGCATTTTAAAGTTTTGCATTATTCTGGTGAAGTAGTTCTAGGCTTATCTTCATGAATATTCAATAAGCAAATTGATGATGTCATATCCCCACCTGTTCTTTTGTATTTTGTTATATGAAATTAGGTTTATTCACATTTTCTCCTTGAAAAAATAAAAACATTTGATTGAAAACTGATTAAATGCATTACATATTCATTGCTAAAACCAATATTATTATAAGAAAGACATATCATTCACACATGTATGAAATAATGAAATAAT